>NC_057798.1:18461091-18502411 GCF_018294505.1 Triticum aestivum | reverse complement strand
GCTCTGGTATGCCCCTGCCCCCTCTTCCTTCCTCTCCGACCCCTCAGCCCCGGCTATCTCTCTCTCTCTGACCCCCTCCCGCTCTCTACAGATCGGCGACCCCGGCGACCCCAACGCCGGCCGCCGACCCTGACCCCTTCAGCGGCTCCCTCCGTGAAGCAGTCGGCGACGCCTAGCAACGCCAGCTAGCCCTAGGTGCCTTTCCCTCCCCTCCCAAGTGTTAGTGCTAGTTAGTGTTAGTTAGCTTAATTTGCTATTAGTGCTAGTTAGTTAATTGCTATTAGTGTTAGTGTTAGCCCAGTGATAGTTAGTGTTAATATTGATGCATGTGTGCTGCTGCTATTGATGCATGTGTGCTGCTGCTATTGACAGTAAATTCAGTTAACTGAATCATGCATGATTCAGTTAATTTATTGTGTGTGTGTGATGATTTGGCTGCTATTGAGATCTTATATTGATGATTTGGGAAAATATTGACCTAAGTGACCTATGTTTTGCCAAAAATGTTGATTCATTTCCATTCCGGCAAATTTCAGGCGCTCTATATGTGCACTTTCTAGCAAAGGTCATGCCAAAATTTTCCATGAATTTCGGCATGACTTGTGCTAGAAAGTTGGACATATCGAGTGCTTGAGATTTGTCGCGACGGGAATGAACGACATTTCTGGCAAAACAAAGGTCGTCACTTTTTTTGTCTTTATTCACTTTATTATATGAAGCTTGATAATTAAACGACTACGACATTGAACCATAGGAAACATGACCGAAACCGATGAGGCCGGCGGTTCTCACTCCCAATTAGGTCGAGCACACGCCTACCTCAACTTTTTGGCGGATCAGGAGAGACAGGAAGATGGGTGTCCGACGGATGACGACGGTGGTGGCGCCGGCGCCGACACTGATGCCACCAACGACACCAGCACTGAGACTAGCGCTGATGATGTTCCTAACTATAGCATGGAAGGTGGGACCTGCCACGCCAGTGAGGGAAAGAAGGAAAAGAGGACACGACGCCGAAATGAGCTCGGCACCGGAAGACTGGTGGTCACGGCGGTGCACTCTAGCGAGTTCGAGCCAATAGAGCCACGAGGACTGGAAGCGTGTTACGGCAACCAACTAGCATGCATCCTACGGGATACCGCTAACATCAACACCACAATAATACGGAAGAATGATCAGTTGAAGAAGCTGCTTCTAACTAGGTTCCACGCAAGATTCCTATTCCTCGGTCGTAATGACGAAGTCGACCCATGGGATGATCATGCCATGAAAAATATCAACAACAAAGCCCTAGGGAAGTTCAGCAAGCGCTTGCAAAACTAGGGTGAAAAAGGCGATTCAAGTAGACCATGAAACCTACGCCGAGATTGTTGCAGACAATCCGAAAATTACGATAGAGGACTTTGAAAAGTTCAAGGAGACTTGCAATGAAGAAGCTGCCAAGGCCAGGTCAGAGAGAGGCAAGCAGCTGCAGGCAAAGAACATGGGGAACCACCGCCTTGGAAGTCGTGGTTACACGGGAAAGAGGCCCGTGTGGGCTAAGGAGGACGCAGAACGTGAACGTTAGGGGATCCCAGACCCATTGGCTGAGTTCACCGACCAGCAGGAGCACGACTTCATCAGGGCCCGATTCTCGTGGGACCCCAAGAAAAAGATTTTTTTCACCGACGGGCCGACTAGGAAATTCATGAGAATACTGGCAATTCTCCTTTTACCACCTTACATATTAGCTTCTGATCAACGAAGTCTACTACATTCTAGTCGCATTCATAAATGATTCACGGTCCATTTTGCAGAGAGAGCAACACAAGCTTGCGGCGGCCGAGAGCGACTTGTCGACTCAGTCGACTCAGTCATCAGCGAAGTACAAGTGGGACACTCCTTTCAACCGCGCCATGAACATAATGATGGGACACCAGCCCGTCCAGCAGCCGCAATATGGACGTGAGCACGGCGCTGGGGATGGGGCCACTTGGAAGTACTATTATAGCGAGGACCCCAGGCCAAAAGACAGAGAAGGAAGTTCAGTCAAGTGACTATAGACGAGAAGGTGGCGCCGGCGATGGAGAAAGCAAAAGCTGAGACCAAAGCTGAGATAATCGCTGCTTGTAGATCTGATTTCGTGGATGCCTTTACAACCTTTATTCCAACAGTGGTCACATGGGTGCAACAAAATCCAAATGCGCCACCAAGTGAATTTCCCGTGCCCAGCTTCACCAGGAGCAACTCAATGAACATCGCACCCATACCCGTACCTAGTATGGCAACCGCACCCGCACCTCCTCCAGATGTTTAAAATGCGGACACTCGATTTTACGTTCGTCCGCCTGTATGCGCTGCACATGAACTATATCGTCAGGAGAGAGCAAGTCACCGGTCTTGCCATCGCGGACCCATACTACATGCACGAGGGCTTCTTGTCAGTGAACAATGCTAACCGTCAATATGCAAGTCTGTACATCGAAGAATTCTTGGTCAGCAATAATGACAAAGAAACGATTCTCCTACCTTATCATCCCATATAAGTCATCCGCGGATAGCACTATAACACATATATACATCCTTTCGTGCATTTCAATCGTTACTTTGCACGCATGGAGGCTAAACTTGATCGTGTATTTTGCGCAGCGGGGGGTGTCGTGCCGTTCTCATTGTTCTTTACCCGCGTTATCCCGCGCTCTATATTTGGACCCGTCAAAGAACATACAGAAGAAAGATTACACACACATAAAGTATGTTCTGGACAGAGCTTTGCTGGGCTTCAGCATGCGGGGTGGCTACATCCAACACAAAAAAACAAATAAGGCCGGGCTTTGTTTCACCCACAAGGCTGACTTCTGTTGCATCCAGCAACCGGCAAGAAGTGAGAATGATGGATTCTACGACATCCATCTAATGATGGAGTATAGAAGGGATGTGCAATCACTCTGCATGAAATCTTCATCCGATACCCATATCCAGAGATGGGCCAAAGCCTTTGGAGCCATGCCGGATAATCGACTTTGAAATGATGTCTACCGGATCCAATAGGAAATTGCGTCCATCATCATCAAAGATGTCCTCGAAGAGAATGGGATGTTCTATGCCGGCCCAATATCGCGAGCTGACGTCCGAACCCGCATTGCCCTACAATGTCAGGACATGACGCCTTTCACTAAGATTGGGTCTGTCCTCCCGGATATGGACAGATGGGAAGAGTGCACTGCTTAAAAACAATGTGTCTGTTTAGTTACTTGTTACTTTCTGTACGACGAAACTTCGAATCTCTCAGTACGACGAAACTATTAGATGCATGGTGCCGCGCTCGAGTTAATTACTTTCCGTACAAGAAAATTTGTTAACTATGTTTACTATATATGTTGCTTCTATTTCATAACTATTTTGTTGAATTCGCTTCATGGTATATATATGTGCATCTCTGACAGGTATATAGATCAACGATGGCGAGGAAGTGGTATGCCGTCTATGTAGGACATGTTCCGGGTGTGTATGATGAGTGGCCAGAGTGTCAGGCCCAAGTCTCTAGCTTCTCCGGCGGAAGCCAGAAAGGGTTTGATAGCAGAGCGGAAGCCAGAAAGGGTTTGATAGCAGAGCGGAAGCCAGAAAGGGTTTGATAGCAGAGCGGAAGCCGAAGCTAGTTACTTGAGATTCATAGCAAAATAGGGGATTCAGAACCAACGCTGCTACAAAAACTACTACATAATACCGCTTTTGATCATCGTGATCGCTCTTATCGTGTATATCTTAGTTTAGGTAGATGATGAAACATGTGTCTACGGTGACAATGTAAGATACATGTCATGTGTATCGCTATTTCGAGATGATGATGAGATCGACATCATTTGTGTTGAGACTATGTTGATATGATGAGACTTTGTTCTACCACTTCGATGATGATGATGAGACATTCCTTTTTCATATAGTTCCAGTGTATGTGTATGTTGTAACTGTACAAAACAAGTAAAAATACGAATACAGCAACATAAAAGAAAGAAAATACTAGCAGTAGCGTGGGGTATTGGAGTAGTAATGTGTGTTTGTTGGGCACGCTACTAGCATTAGTAGTAGCGATGGGCAGAGGCGCGCTACTGCTAGATACAAATAGCAGTAGCGATGGTTCAGACAAGCGCTACTGCTAAAAAATAGCTGTAGCGCTGTAGCAGTAGCGTGCCCACCCGCGCTACTAATAGCCAAATAACGAGCGCTACTAATAAGGGTTTTCCTAGTAGTGAATGGCTATGGAAATGACATAATAGGTAGGTATGGTGGCTGTTTTGAGGAAGATATAAGGACGTTTATGTGTGATAGAGCGTATCATATCACGGGGTTTGGATGCACCGGCGAAGTTTGCACCAACTCTCAAGGTGAGAAAGGGCAATGCACAGTACCGAAGAGGCTAGCAATGATGGAAAGGTAAAAGTGCGTATAATCCATGGACTCAACATTAGTCAAAAAGAACTCATATACTTATTGCAAAAATCTACAAGTCATCAAAAACCAAGCACTACACGCATGCTCCCAGGGGGGTAGATTGGTAGGAAAAGGCCATCGCTTGTCCCCGACCGCCACTCATAAGGATGACAATCTAAGAACACCTCATATTTCAAATTTGTTACACGACGGTTACCATACGTGCATGCTACGGGACTTGCCAACTTCAACACAAGCATTCTTTAAATTCACAATTACCCAACTAGCATGACTCTAATATCACCACCTCCATATCTCAATACAATTATCAAGTATCAAATTGATCATAGCATCCAATTCACTTCCTATGATAGTTTTTATTATACACAACTTGGATGCCCATCAATCTAGGACCAATTTTATAGCCATAGCAAATACCATGCTGTTCTAAAAGATGCTCAAAATAATATAAGTGAAGCATGAGACATCAACAATTTCTACAAAATAAAGTCATCGCCGTGCTCTAAAAGATATAAGTGAAGTACTAGAGCAAAACTTCCTAGCTCAAAAGATATAAGTGAGGCACATAGAGTATTCTAGAAAATTCCAAATCATGTGGGTTTCTCCCAAAAGGTGTGTAAAGCAAGGATGATTGTGTCAATATAAAAATCAAAGACTAATATCATACAAGACACTCCAAGCAAAACACATATCATGTGGTGAATAAAAATATAGCTCCAAGTAAAGTTACCGATAGACGAAGACGAAAGAGGGGATGCCTTCCGTGGCATCCCTAATGTCGGTGTCAAAACTGGCGGATCTTGGGTAGGGGGTCCCGAACTGTGCGTCTAGGCGAATGGTAACAGGAGACGAGGGAAACGATGTTTTTACCCAGGTTCGGGCCCTCTTGATGGAGGTAAAACCCTACGTCCTGGTTGATTAATATTGATGATGTGGGTTACAAGAGTAGATCTACCACGAGATCAAGGAGGCTAAACCCTAGAAGCTAGCCTATGGTATGATTGTTGTTCGTCCTATGGACTAAAGCCAGCCGGTTTATATAGACACCGGAGAGGGCTAGGGTTACACAGAGTCGGTTACAATGGTAGGAGATCTACATATCCGTATCGCCAAGATTGCCTTCCACGCCAAGGAAAGTCCCATCCGGACGCAGGACGAAGTCTTCAATCTTGTATCTTCATAGTCTTGGAGTCCGGCCGATGATGGTAGTTCGGCTATCCGGACACCCCCTAGTCCGGGACTCCCTTAGTACCCCCTGAACCAGGCTTCAATGACGACGAGTCCGGCGCGCATATTGTCTTCAGCATTGCAAGACGGGTTCCTCCTCCGAATAATTTATAGAAGATTGTGAACACCAGGATAGTGTCCGGCTCTGCAAAAATAAATTCCACATACAACCGTAGAGAGAATAATATTACACAAGTTCAATCTGCTGACGTATTTTGTGGCGTAACGTCACACCACTACAAGCCTTCAAATTTTTTTTATTGTTCCATCTTAGCGCGTTTAGCGAGGCGGTTTCCTTGGCACGTCTTGTCGAAGCAGAGATCGTGTTCCCCTTATTCCAGGATTCCCATCAATAGGGACGTGGGTAACCCAACCGCGCCATTGATTGCGGCGCTTGGGAGATAAGCGAGTTTTATCAGGCCGGTGGGGACGCATGTTTCCGTCTGCCCATATAAGGGGATAAAGATCCAACCTTTTTACCTGCGCCTTCTTCCTCCTTGGCTTATCCATCTCTGCGAACTCGAGCTCTAGCGCCCAAGCCCGCACATCTCACCTCAACCTTCTCCAAATATGTCCGGAGCGGGAGGCAAATGGATGGCCTCCTCCGTCACAGAGGGGCATATCCAGAAGCTGCGCAGCGCCGAATACTTGTCCAGCGACATCGCGCATCGGCTCCCCGACGAGGGAGAGCTCATCCCCACCCCTAGGCCCCATGAGAGGGTAGTATTCCTTCCCCATTTCCTCCGCGGACTGGGCTTCCCACTTCATCCCTTTGTCCGGGGGCTCATGTTCTACTACGGCCTAGATTTCCATGATCTGGCCCCGAATTTTATCCTCAACATCTCGGCGTTTATCATCGTGTGCGAGGCCTTCCTCTGCATCCAGCCCCACTTCGGCTTGTGGCTCAAGACCTTCAGTGTCAAGCCGAAGGTTGTGAAGGGCAGCCAAGCGGAGTGCGGAGGCGCCATTGTGGGCAGGATGTCCCACGTCACGTGGCTGGAGGGTACTTTCGTGGAAACCATTAAGGGGTGGCAATTGGGGTGGTTCTACATCACCGAGCCGCGTGATCCCGAATGGGCAGCGGCCCCCGAATTCAGATCCGGCATCCCCACATGGCTCACCTCCTGGAAAGAGAGCGGCCGGATTTGGGGCGATTTGGAGGAGCTGACCGGACTCCAAGCCTGCGTCCAAAAGCTGGTGGACAAGAAGCTCAAGCTCGTCAACGTAGTCCAGGTCATGCTCATCCGCCGAATTCTCCCGTGCCAACGACGGGGCTTCAACATGTGGGAGTTCGATCTGGCGCAGCACCAGACTTTGAATGGGCTCTTCGACACTACGTACGAAGAGGTCTGGAAGGTGCTGTTCAAGGGCGCCGAAGCTCCCGCATCCGCTACCGAAGATCGCGGATTCAGCTCGCAGCGTCCAGCTGACGAGGTAAGTGATATTGTCCTTTACAGGACGCTTGTTATTCATATTTTGACTCTATGCGGGATCTAAACTCCCTTTCCTTTGACAGGACTGGCTAAAGAAGTCCGCATAGGCTATCTGTCCGGCCCCATTGCCAGAGGACCCAGCTGACGCCCGCCTAACGGGGCTGCTGGCTCTGGCACCCCACGTGGTGCCGGAGAAGAAGGCCAAGAAGAAGGCCACGGGGACTCGGAAGAGTTCCCGTTTTCAGATGCTATCGGATGATGAATCCGAGGCCGACTCCTCCCACCAAGGCGAGGAGGAGAAGAAGAAAGCCTCTCCCCCAGTGGGGGGAGGGAAGCAAAGGAAGGCCTCCCCAACAAGGGAGGCCGAAGTGTCCAAGAGGGGAAAAACTCTTCCCCCAGACTATTCTGCCAACGCTAGTGACGACGACGAGGACTGGCCTCCAAGGGCCAAGCCTCTGGCGAGATCGTAAGTATCCGGACTCCCGTATAACTTCAAGGTTTTCGTTTTCCGCCACATTATGTCTTTCTAATGCCGCATACAACCCTGCAGTCCGCCTAAGGATGATCTCCCCACTTCGTCGAGCGGGTCCTTAGGGGCGTCAGATATGGATTCTCTTCCGACTGCCTCCACCCCCGTGATGCGGACGATGCCGAGGTGGGATCCCAGGAAGGGACCCACCAGGAGGAGAGGGCCCCGGAGGTGTTGCAGGACAACCTCCCGGACTTTGCACCGGACTCAGCCTCGGAACCCATAGTGGCTCCGGAGTCCGGCGGGCGACCCCTTCGTAAGAACGGCAAGACTGCGATGTCGGCTGCCTCCATCCAACCGGAGGTGCCGGATAATTTGCTAGAGGCGCTCAATAGCGCCTCTATTGAAGAGGAACACCGCACTGTTATGAGTGCGGTGATTCAGAAAGTTCAGCTCGCCAAGAACGGGCTGACCGAAGCCTGCAGTAGCCTTCTAACAGGCTTTGAGGTAAGAATTTCAATATATGTAAAATGGTACCGCATAGACAGTAGCCCCTGATGCTCGGTTCGGTGTTCGGAAAGAAAAGCCGGACTGAGGATCTTTAGAAAGATAAACGCAGGAGTCATGAAAATATGTCAATATGGAATTGCAGGTTGTGTTGCTGACCTCTGCCGCACTGACTGCGGAGGTCAAAACTTTGAAGGAAAACCTCGAGCGGTCCGAGAACGAGCTCGGCCATGCCAAGAAGCAGCTCGAGGAAAAAGAAGGTGAGTAATACCTTATGAAAATTGTACCTTACAGAAAAGGATTTGGTTGCAAGAAAAATGACAAGGATAACTGGGGTATTGCAGGGGCGACTAACGAGGTGGCGACCCTAAAGGAGGCGGTGGCCGCGGCCGAACGCAATGCGGCTGTGGAGCGCACCGAGCGAGAGAAACAGGAGGCGCGGGTGGCGGAGGTACAACAAGAGCTCCAGGATCTCGTGAGGAAACATGAGAGCCTGGAGTGTGACTCGAAGACTCGAGAGTCTGAGCTTGCAACGGCTCTTGAGAGTGCCAAAGCCGCGAAGGCCGAAGCCTACAAGGTCCTCCAGGAGATAGAGGCGGTGAAGAAAATAGCAGCGGGTAAGGCATTTTTCATGCAAAGTAAGCATGTGAGTGTTAATTACCTGTCGCTTACCCGAATTCGGAGCTCTCCAGGAGCGTTCGCAGATCTTCCTCGCAGCATGTCCGATGCTGCCGCATTCTACCGGGCCGTGGAGGGGAGCTTGACGGAGAAGGTCTTCTGGTCTCAGTATGCTGAGGCCGAACATCCGGTGCCCCTTAGCGACCAGCTGAAGCAGCTGGTCGAGCTCCACAAGGCGGACGAACAGGCCATCACGGGCCTCATAGTTCGGCTGTGGCCTAAGGAGGCCATGCCTGGGAGCTACTTCGTCCTGGTGCGGCGGCTGGTGGATGCGTGCCCGTGGGTGGAAGTCATCAAGCACTCCGCCTATATTGAAGGTGCGCGTCGGGCCCTTGCCCGCGCAAAGGTGCACTGGGGCAAGATGGATGCCCAGAAGCTTGTGACGGACCCCCCACCAGAGGGCAAGGAGCATCGCACGCCCGAGATGTATTATAGGAGTGTGCTGAAGGGCGCCCGCACTATTGCGGGTGAGTTCTCCAAAGATGTAATATTTGAGTAGACTCGCATTTTGTTATCCTGTGCTTTGAAAACTTGGTTCATATGCGCTAAGCAATGCTTGTTAATTTAAAATATTACCTTTTGTGCGGCGGTTTATCAAATCTGAGAGATGGCAAGTCGTCGGCTTCAGCCCCCATGCCACGAGTGCTGGGGTGTTCGGGACAAACTCGAGCGCTCTTGTTCCCATTTTAGGGTCCATCTAGGGAGGCGCTCAACACAACAAACAAGGGAACCGGACTTATAATGCTTGAACACTCTTACTTATCCATAGAATTCTATAATTTTAAATTTCGGCGAAGCCCCTAGTTTTCGGAAGGCCGAATTTGGGGCGCTATCCACGCCTTGGCCGGACAGAATCCGGCTCCTCGCTCGAAGCGGCATAAGTCTTTAGGGACTCGCAAAGAACCTCTCGAACAGCGACCAACTCTCGCCTCATCATGACGGTCAGTTTTAGCTTTCTCCACTGAGGCGTTAACCCAGCTCAACTGGGGCGCAATCGCAGTGGTTCTCCTAGTGCTACCTTAGCCGATAAAACGGAACGTAAGGTACCAAAACATGGGAGCCGGGAAAACCCAACTATTGACCCAAGAACATGATTCGGAGCCGATGCATATAATGCTATAAGTTCGGGGTGCCGCACTTGTGAAAGTGTTCGGACTTATCACACCATAACGCGGGAAACATAAGCCCCTGGTGTATTTAGCCGTACCAAAACGTACGGATGCAACATGTCATAGATGAACATATGTGTAAGAAAGAAATTCAATTAGAAGCAAAAATGTGTTGCATTGCTTTATTCAAATAAAAACTGTTGTAAGTGCAGGACGATACAAGTGTGCAGTAAGCAAGGGATGGGACTGTTTAACATGTCCCCCTCCAGGGGTAGGCTACGGAATAATGCATAAAACAGATTTAATGCTCATAATGGAGACCAACTGGATTTTTGTTGTAGCCTTTCTCCTTCCCTGGCTGTTGTATCGTGGGTTCGGCATGTCTGCTGCCGGACAGGCCCTCTGACGAACGGAGTCCTGTAGGTAAAAAATAAAAGGAAAAGAAAAAGAAACGACACACTTAAGAGCCCCTGGTGCGGTTGAGCCGCAGTTTGGGCTTATCGTGGTCAAGCCCCTTGCCCCATGCCCATGGTATCTTCAGAGCGTGATGGAGTACGCGAAGGGTCTGTCTTAATGTTTTACAGGGGCTGGGGTTGGGGCCGCACTGCTACGCGTGCTCGGAACATGCCAGGTGGTCGTGTTATAGGTTACTCCAGGCACGCTTAGCTGTGTCCGGCCGCTTGGCAGCCGGACTCGAGAATTGCCTTAAAAGGCTGCTTTGTACTTCTACCGCGAGAGCCGCTGTATGTTCCTCCGTTCGGAGGGAGCGTTAAGTGTTTTCGTTGACCGTGATGACTCCTCTAGGGCCTGGCATCTTGAGCTTGAGGTATGCGTAGTGCGGCACCGCGTTGAACTTTGCGAACGCGGTATGTCCGAGCAAGCCATGATAGCCGCTGCGGAACGGGACTATGTTGAAGATTAACTCCTCGCTTCGGAAGTTATCCGGGGATCCCAAGACCACTTCCAGTGTAACTGAGCCTATACAATTGGCTTCTACACCTGGTATGACGCCTTTAAAGGTCGGCTTGGTAGGTTTAATCCTTGAGGGGTCTATGCCCATTTTGCGCACCGTGTCCTGATAAAGCAGGTTTAGGCTGCTGCCGCCATCCATCAGGACTCTGGTGAGATGAAATCCATCGACGATTGGGTCTAGAACCAATGCGGTGAACCCACCATGGCGAATGCTGGTGGGGTGGTCCCTTCGGTCAAAGGTGATCGGGCAAGAGGACCATGGATTGAACTTCGGGGCAACTGGCTCCATCGCCTATACATCCCTAAGTGCACGCTTCCGCTCCCTTTTTGGTATGTGCGTGGCATATATCATGTTCACCGTCCGCACCTGTGGGGGGAAACCCTTCTGTCCTCTATTGTTCGGCGGTCGAGTCTCTTCCTCGTCGTCGCTATGTAGCCCCTTGTCGCTGTTTTCGGCAATTAACTTGCCTGCCTGCTTGAACACCCAACAGTCATTATTGGTGTGGTTAGCTGGCTTTTCAGGGGTGCCATGTATCTGGCACAAGCGGTCGAGAATTCGGTCCAAATTGGACGGACCCTGAGTTGTTCTTTTGAATGGCTTTTTTCCATTGACCGGGTTTAGAGCCTCTAAATCCGGCATTGACTGCCGTATTCTCACGATTATCGCCGTTAATGCGGCGTTTGTTTTTGTTGCGACGCGACCTGCCACTACGGTCCTTGATATCCGGACTGCCAGAATTTTTGTTGAGGTTGTTGCTGCGTGCTAGCCAGCTATCCTCACCCGCACAAAAGCGGGTCATGAGTGATGTAAGGGCTGCCATGGATTTCGGCTTTTCCTGTCCCAGGTGCCGGGCAAGCCACTCGTAGCGGATGTTATGCTTGAAGGCCGCGAGGGCCTCGGCATCCGGACAGTCGACGATTTGGTTTTTCTTGGTTGAGAACCGTGTCCAGAATTGTCTGACCGATTCGTCTGGCTGCTGAATTATGTGGCTTAGGCCATCTGCATCTGGTGGTCGCACGTACGTGCCTTGGAAGTTATCGAGGAATGCGGCTTCCAGGTCCTCCCAACTCCCGATTGACTCTGCTGGCAAGCTGTTAAGCCAGTGCCGGGCTGGTCCTTTAAGTTTGAGCGGGAGATATTTGATGGCGTGGAGATCGTCTCTGTGGGCCATGTGGATGTGGAGGAGATAGTCCTCGATCCAGACCGCGGGGTCTGTTGTGCCATCATAAGCGCCTCTGTACTGGGCGATATAGCGACGGAGCTCAAAAGAGCTTTGTCTGTTGTGTTCGGCCCGGCCGGACTTACTATGTCCGGGGTGACGGTGATCGTCACGTATCGTGGGGCGCCCACGTGATCCATAGATCGATCTTGATTGTCTTGCCTTATCCTCCAATATGTGTCACAGGTCCGGAGTGTTCCCCTGTGGGCTTGTGCTTTTCGAGCGATGCCGGGGTACGGGTCTAGTGAAGGGCCTTGAGGCCTCTCTGTCGCGACCACGGGGTGGTCGATCAGCCGTATTTTCTCCTGGTGAAGCGGGATCATATGCCTCGACCTCTAATCGGGGGAGCAGCTTACGTTTGGGGTAGCTTTTGGAGGGGCGTTCGAGTTCATGCTCTTCGGCCGCGAGGACTTCGGTCCATCTGTCGGCTAGCAGATCTTAATCAGCACTAAGCTACTGCTGCTTTTTCTTGAGGTTGTTTGCCGTGGCCATAAGCCTGCGTTTGAAACGCTCCTGTTCGACGGGATCCTCAGGCACGACGAATTCATCATCGTCGAGGCTTGCCTCGTCTCCGGAGGGAGGCATATAGTCCTCTACCTCTTCTTCGGCTGCTCTCTCATGAGGGATGGCGTCCCCCTCCTCCTGTGCTGGATCTTGCTGGAAAAGGTTGTCTTCGGCGCTATCCGGTGTATTATTGTCTCCGGTGCCGGAATCCTCATTCTTGCTATGGCGGGATTTAGCGCGGCGCCGCTGACGCCGGCGCTTGGGCTGTTTCTTGGAGGGGTCATCCTCCGCTATTCCTTTGCTGTTCCCATCCTTTGGGATATCCACCATGTATATGTCGTATGAAGAGGTGGATTTCCAGTGCCGGTGGGCGCTGGTTCTTGGTCGTCTCCGGCATCGTCGTCTATACCGTCGATGTCCTCAGAGTCGTAATCTAGCATGTCGGTTAGGTCGTCGACAGTGGCTACCAAGTGGGTGGTGGGTGGGCTCTGAATTTCTTCGTCGTCCGCATCCCAACCGTCCTGGCCGCAGTCCGGCCAGGCCTCTCCTGATAACGATAGGTACTTTAGCGAACTCAAGATGTCGCCAATAGGTGAGTGTTGAAAGATGTCCTCCGCGGTGAACTCCATGATCGGCGCCCAATCGGATTCGACTGGAGGGGGCGTGGGAGGTCCGGAGTCCGGCAAGGAGTCCGGCACCTCGGAGTCACGAGCTTCATGGGGGACAAGATAGGTGTTCGGCTCTATCGCCGTAGAGGTTGCAGCCCCCGAGGCGGTGTCTAGCCATCCATCCTTGGTCTGCGCAGCCGGCTCCGAGTCGAAGATTGGAGCAGTTCGAGTGCGGCCTCCAGGGTACTGTCCGGCTGCAGAGCTAAATCATGCCCATCGTGACAGTACAGCACGCTCGGCTGTGGCTCGAATCCGACAAGGATCAAGTCCCCGCGGATGTCAGTCGTGAAGTTCAAACTTCCAAATCTGACCTGACGGCCAGGGGCGTAGCCTTCGATCTGCTCCAGCTGGCCAAGCGAATTGGCCCACAGTGCGAAGCCGCCGAATACGAAGATCTGTCCGGGGAGGAAGGTCTCACCCTAGACTGCATCGTCGTTGATGATCGAAGAAGCCATCGAGCCTATCGGTGACGACACAGAGGAACTCTTAACGAAAGCACCAATGTCGGTGTCAAAACCGGCGGATCTCGGTTAGGGGGTCCCGAACTGTGCATCTAGGCAGATGGTAACAGGAGACGAGGGACACGTTGTTTTTACCCAGGTTCGGGCCCTCTTGATGGAGGTAAATCCCTACGTCCTGCTTGATTAATATTGATGATGTGGGTTACAAGAGTAGATCTACCACGAGATCAAGGAGGCTAAACCCTAGAAGCTAGCCTATGGTATGATTGTTGTTCGTCCTATGGACTAAAGCCATCCGGTTTATATAGACACCGGAGAGGGCTAGGGTTACACAGAGTCGGTTACAATGGTAGGAGATCTACATATCCGTATCGCCAAGCTTTCCTTCCACGCCAAGGAAAGTCCCATCCGGACACGGGACGAAGTCTTCAATCTTGTATCTTCATAGTCTTGGAGTCCGGCCGATGATGGTAGTTCGGCTATCCGGACACCCCCTAGTCCAGGACTCCCTCACCCAAGCTTAGGCTTTTTGTTATCATTGAATATCTTGGGATGCGATGGGCATCCTCAAGCTTAGGATCTTGCCACTCCTTATGCCATAGTCCATCTAATCTTTACCCAAAACATGAAAAATTCACAACACAAAACTCAATAGGAAATTTCATAAGCTCTGTTAATGCAAGAAAGAAAAACCACCACATAAGTTACTGTAATGAACTCATTCTTTATTTATATTGGTGTTAAACGTACTGTATTCCAATTTCTCTATGGTTCATACCCCCCGATATTAGCCATAGATGCATCAAAATAAGCAAACAACACACGAAAAACAGAATTTGTCAAAAAGAGAACAGTCTGTAGCAATCTGTAACTTTTGAATACTTATGGAACTCTAAAACTCCTAACAAAATAGAAAGTCCTGGGAAATTTGTCTATTGATTTAAGACAATAAGAATCAACACAAAAGCATGTTTCGGTGATTTACTAAAATTATTTTCGTGCGTGCAAAAGTTTCTGTTTCCGATGACAAGCCAAGCAATTGTTTCATACTTAAATAATCTCAACCTTTTTCAACTTTCACGCAATACATGAGCGTGAGCCATGGATATAGCACTATGGGTGGAATAGAATATGATGATGTGGATTGTGTGGAGAAGACAAAAAAGGAGAAAGTCTCACATTGACGAGGATAATCAATGGGCTATGGAGATGCCCATCAATTGATGTCAACATGAGGAGTAGGGATTGACATGCAACGGATGCACTAGAGATATAAATGAATGCTCAACAAAAGAAAACTAGTGGGTGTGTATCCAACTTGCTTGCTCACGAAGACCTAGGGCATTTGAGGAAGCCCATCGTAGAAATATACAAGCCAAGTTCTATAATGAAAAATTCCCACTAGTATATGAAAATGACTACATATGAGACTCTCTATATGAAGAACATGGTGCTACTTTGAAGCACAATATATGAGACTCACTACATGAAGAACAAGGTGCTACTTTGAAGCACAAGTGTGGAAAAAGAGATAGTAACATTGTCCTTTTATTTATTTTCTTTTTTTTCTTTTTTTTCTTTGGCCCCTTTTTTTCTCTTTGGCCTTTTTTTCTTTCTTTTTTTTTTCTTTTTAGGCAATGCTCTAATAATGATGATCATCACACTTTCATTGATTACAACATATGAATTACAACTCGAAACTAGAACAAGATATGACTCTATATGAATGCCTCCGGCGGTATACCGGGATGGTACAATGAATCAAGAGTGACATGTATGAAAAATTATGCATGGTGGCTTTGCCACAAATACGATGTCAACTACATGATCATGCAATGGCAATATGACAAAAGTAATGTATGTCATGATGATGATGAACGGAACGGTGGAAAGTTGCATGGCAATATATCTTGGAATGGCTATGGAAATGCCATAATAGGTAGGTATGGTGGCTGTTTTGAGGAATATATAAGGAGATTTATGTGTGATAGAGCGTATCGTATCACGGGGTTTGGATGCACCGGCGAAGTTTGCACCAACTCTCAAGGTGAGAAAGGGCAATGCACGGTACCGAAGAGGCTAGCAATGGTGGAAAGGTAAAGGTGCGTATAATCCATGGACTCAACATTAGTAATAAGAACTCATACACTTATTGCAAAAAATTATAAGTCATCAAAAATCAAGCATTAAGCGCATGCTCCTAGAGGGATAGACTGGTAGGAAAAGACCATCGCTCGTCCCCGACCGCCACTCATAAGGATGCACAAGCCAGGTACACTTCAGTTTCAAATTTGTTACACAACTTTAACCATACGTGCATGCTACAGGACTTACTAACTTCAACACAAGCATTCTTTAAATTCATAATCACCCAACTAGCAAGACTTTAATATCACTACCTGTCGTGGTCCTAAGTCTGATAGTAGAATGGGGGTAGGTATGGAGAGGCAAGATCCTAGCTATGGAGTAGTTGTATACGCAAGGGATTTACGAGTTCAGGCCCTTCTCGGAGGAAGTAACAGCCCTACGTCTCGGAGCTCGGAGGCGGTCGACTGGATTATGTGCGTATGTGTTACAGGGGTGCGAACCCTTTACATTGAGGAGGGGATGGCTTATATAGTGTCTGCCTGACCCCTCTGGCCCTCAGTTATACAGGGTTTAAAGTATATAAAGATGGGCGTTACTGGTAACGCCTTACATAAAGTGTCATCATGACTATAAAGACTACTTAATTACAGACCGTTTGGATGCAGAGTGGCTCTTCATCTCCTGGTGGTCGAGTGAGTCTTTATGGTCGAGTGTCTTCGAGTCCGTCGCGTGGAATCCCTCTTGGTCGACTGGAAGGTAGCTTCTTCTGAAGATGTCCATGGGGAGGGTATTTTGGACAGGCCCGTGACCCTACCCTAGTACATGACTTCATCATTAGCCCCCGAATGGTCGAGGTTTGAGTGAGAAAGGAGTTGATAATCTTTCCGACCTGTTTTTGTGTTCCGAACATGTCTCATCTTGGATCAATAATCTTTTGTAATGATGGCAGCAACTTTTCTTTTAGTCGCCTTGATCCATTCCTTTCTTCTGTCGAGTGAACTTTTGAACTTAGTGAACTTCTGAGCGACGGATCGCAGGAAATCTATCGTCTGACAAATTGATCTGCCGTTAGCGGATTTTGTGGGATCCGAATTTTGGGAAGCGCGCGAAGCGGGGCGGACCGCGGTACTCGGATGGGATAAGGCGTGGACGCCTCGATTTCTGCGCCGCCTTTTTCGCCACGTATCACACGTGCGCGACAATTTGGGGATGTGACAGGACCGGCCGGGCCTACTTGTCAGCCACTCGGAAGCGTCCATATATAAAGCATCGGGCGAGGGTTTTTGAACAGTGCCTTCTCATTCTCCTCTCTGCCCTCTTCGCCTCCGCCCGCTGTGCCTACTCTCGCCTCCGCCTATCCACTCCTCGCGTGCTTCGCCGGCGACAATGGTGAAGGACAAGACAGCGGCCTTGGAGCGTGCGAAGAAGGCGACGGCGACGGGGAAAGCAAAGGGATCTGATCTCCCACGGGTCAGCAAGGCTTCCGGGGACTGAGTGGCAACCGCAGCCGCAGGAGGGTGAGTGCGTTCTCCTAGCCACTCATGTAGACCGTGGATTCTCTCTGCCGCCGAGTGTTTTCTTCCGAGGGTTTCTGAACTTCTTTGGGGGGCAACTCCACCATTTCACTCCCAATTCCATTCCCTATCTTGCTGCTTTCGTGTCCATGTGCGAGAACTTCCTGGGTTGTCGACCACACTGGGGTCTCTTTAAGCACATATTCACCTGTCGCTCACAGAGGATGAAAAAGGCGAGTCCGGATGATGAGAGGACTAAGGTTATCCAGATGTGTGGGGGTCTTGGGATTCGGATGAGGAGTAAGAGTACTTTCCCGGCCATGACCCTTCCTGAGGCGGTCAGAGGGTGGCAGTCGACCTGGTTCTACTGCCAAGACGAGTCGACGCCGGGGCAGTCGACTGGTCTCCCTCCGTTCTCCATGGACCGAGTGGACAAACCCTCTTCTCTGAAGGTGCTTCCTGAGGAGAAAGCTCAGGTAAAAATGTTGATGGAGCGCATAGTCCAGCTCGTTCGGGACGGAGTGATGGGTATGGATCTTCTGGAGGTCTTCCTTAGACGGTGCATCCAACCGCTTCAGTACCAAGGCCACCTATGTGGCTCTACTGTGGCACCGAAGACACCACTCGGGTCCATCCAGAAGCGGTCGACGACACCACACTGGAGAGGTGGGTGGCCGCAATCACAGGGAATAAGGACAACCCTCGAGGGGCTAGGAGGATCCCACCACTCGACTGTACCTACACACCGGACACGGTATGGCCACTTGTCTCCAATTGTAATCTCACTTTATTCATTCTGCTTCGCTGCAAATTGGTCGATTGACCTTTGTTTTGTTTTGTTGTCTGACAGGCCACCACTGAGTTATACTCGATGCCCAATGGAGCGCAAACGCCGACTGAGGAGGAGGAAGGAAGTGGGGGCGAAAGCCCGGAGGAGTGGGATTTGGATGCTGATGATGATGATGAGGGTGATGACTCTGGTGAGGAGGAAGAGGAGGAGGAGGAGGAGGTTGTACCTCCTCGCTTGGAAAGACGCTCGAAGCTTGTCAATGATCCCGCGGTTGAGCGTGGTAAGGGGGCCGCAACCGTCACGCAGTCGACCAAGCGCCCTCGGACTACTTCTCCGGTGCCGACTGAGAAAGCTCCGAAGCAATCTCGAGTGGCGCCATCGAAGTCGGCGAAGGTCTTGCCGAAGATGAAGATGGTGATCCCCACTATCTCAGGGTAATGGTGTAACTTGAGTTTGCCTGTTCCACATGAACTTATTTTGGTCGACTCATGAGCTAATCGATTGACTTCTGGAACTGCAGTGCTGCTACTTCTGATACCTCGGTCAGGGCTGAAGATCAGGAGATGGAGGATGTTGTTACTTCGAAACCTGGTATGACTCTTGTAGTTCCGTCTTCAGTCGATTGGCTTCTTGTCTCTAATTTTGATACTTTTTCTGCAGCTTCATCTAAGGTCGTTATCGACCTTCCCGACGACGACGACGAGGAACCACTAAGGCAGAGAAGGAACAGGAAAGCGTCTGCTGGCAAGGCGACTCAGGATGTGCCAGCACCCAAGACATTGGTCGTGGAGGGAGACAATGTCATTCGGCCTACCGTATCCTTTGCGGTGCCGTTGACGAGTGCTCGTCCTTCATCGTCGAGTGTCTGCTCAACCCTCGCTTTTCTCAACCCACCACGTCCCAGAAGACCAAGCTAGTGCTGCTAAAGAAGTAATACACCAAGCGGGGGTCATGATGGAGCAAGTGAAGGCAATCCGAGAAGCCAGCCAGGCAGCCTATGACGCCAGTTCAGCTCTTCAGAGTAATGTTCAGGTCAGTCGGTCACCACCTGTTCTGTTAGGATATGATATCTGAAAACCCTTCTTTCTGAAATTCCTAGAGTTTGTCCTACACCCAGTCGGTGTGTCGATTGAAATTCCGGGTTAGTGGGGGCACGCTGAGTGCACCCACTAGGTGTAATCCCCAAGGCTATGGTGGACTGCTGGCAGTCGACCATAGTCTTTATGTCTTAAGTTTTTTTTCCTTACTCGACTAGGTCGAATGGATTCATAGACCAGTGGGGGCACGCTGAGTGCACCCACTAGGTTTAGTCCCCGAGACTGTGGTCGACTGCTGGCAGTGGACTATAGTCTGAAGAACACCTCCCGTTTTTTTGTTGGTCGACTGGTCGACTCTAACTGATAAAACTAGTGGGGGCACACTGAGTGCACCCACTGGGTGTAGTCCCCGAGACTATGGTCGAATGTTTGTATTCGGCCGTAGTCTTAAAAATGCTATGATTTTTCCTTAGTCACTCGGAAGTGAATTGTCTTTGACATCTGTCGATTGGTTCTTCGTAGAAATCCTGCGACCTTGCGGCTCGTATACTGAGTTGGAGAACAAACACATCCAGCTTGAGCTTGATCTGAAACTGGCGCAAGAGAACTTAACGAAGGCGAATGAGGAAGCTAAAGGTATGTTCGGTGAGGCCCTCGACGACTGCCTTTGCCTCTCGTTTGTTTCAGAGTCTGATCTCACTGTAACTTTGCAGACAAAGTGAGGGACGCCCTGAAGAAGAAAGACCTTGACTTGGCTGAGATGCAGAAAGCGGCTTTAGAGAAGACCAAGCTCGCAGATGAGAAGCTGGCTTCAGTCACCATGCTTGAAGAAGAAAACATCAATCTGAAAGCTGCTCTTGATGCTGCCAACAAGGAGGTCAGTCGACTGAAAAGTGATAAGATTGCCCTGAGTGACAAGGCCAGTGAGTTGGTGGGAAAGAAGAACGATCTGGAGGCTTATCTGGGTGGACTCGCCAAGAAGCTATTCCTCATGCTTGAAGGTAATCTTTTGTATCAAACAGACATTTTAACTGTGATCTTTCCATCCGACTGTTGTCTTGACTAGGTGGTTGTGCTTGCAGAATTTTGCCAGAACTTTGAAGAGGATACTGGTCGACTGGAAATAAACCTGGATCCCATTAACTCTCCCGTGAAATATGAAGTCGCCATGCACGTGCTCCGGCTTGAATCTCGCGTTGCTGCTGACGTCGACTATCTCGCAATGCTGAAGGTCGCAACATCTCGCATCGACACAACACTCTGGCCAAGAGAGACGCTCTAGAACGACCTCGAGTCTCTGATGACTCGACTGAACGGGGTCCCAAGTCAAGTGCAGGAGTGGAAGAAGTCTTCTGCCAGGTGTGGCGCAGATGTTGATCTATCTCTGGCCCGCGTTCACTGCAAGTATGCATGAGAGGACAAGCTGGCGGCCCTTAGGGTGGCTAACACCAAGAAGCACGATTTCCGATCTTTCATGGAGACCTTCATCGTCGCTGCCACTCGGATTACAGATGGAATCGACCTGGATGAGTTTGTTGTACCTTCCAGCCCTCCACTGGAGGGGTAAAAAACTTCTGAGCTTGATACTTTAAATTTGCCTCGGTATGCCGAGTGAGTTTTGTAACAGACAAACCTTAACAGGCTTAGCGCCTGAGCACTTTCGGTTTCGTGAGCTGTTATCTGAACTTGGATTCGACGTTGAATATGTTTGCATTTGGTTTGAGGTGTCTTTTGCAGGCTAAAGTGAGGCGCTCATTGCAATCGACTTGTTCCCCAATACACTTAGGCGAGCACTAGGCTGCAGCTAAGCCCCCGAGTGGGAGGTCTGCTCTCCACTCGGTAGGATTTTCAAAAACTTAGGCGAGCACCGGGCTGCAGCTAAGCCTCCGAGTGAGAGGTCTGCTCTCCACTCAGTAAGATTTTCAAGAACTTAGGCGAGCACTGGGATGCAGCTAAGCCTCCGAGTGGGAGGTTTGCTCTCCACTCGGTAGGATTTTCAAAAACATAGGTGAGCACTGGGCTGCAGCTAAGCCTCCGAGTGGGTGGTTTGCTCTCCACTCAGTAGGATTTTCAAAAACTTAGGCGAGCACTGTGCTGCAGCTAAGCCTCCGAGTGGGAGGTTTTCTCTCCACTCGGTAGGATTTTCAAAAACTTAGGCGAGCACTGGGCTGCAGCTAAGCCTCTGAGTGGGAGGTTTGCTCTCCACTCGGTAGGATTTTCAAAAACTTAGGCGAGCACTGGGCTGCAGCTAAGCCCCCGAGTGGGAGGTCTGCTCTTCACTCGGTAGGATTTTCAAGGCGTACCTCTGGAGAAGGAGGTAGCAGTCGACCTGCACCTCTTCCTCCTTGCAGAGCGCATGTTGTATTTGTGGCATAGCTCGGAAGGAGAGGGTAGCAGTCGACCTGCGTCTCAAACTCCTTGCAGAGCGCACGTTGTATTTGTGGCGTAGCTCGGAAGGAGAGGGTAGCAATCGACCTGCACCTCGTCCTCCTCGCAGAGCGCATGTTGTATTTGTGGCGTAGCTCGGAAGGAGAGGGTAGTAGTCGACGTGCGTCCCGTCCTCCTTGCAGAGCGCACATTGTATTTGTGGCGTAGCTCGGAAGGAGATGGTAGCAGTCGACCTACACCTCGTCCTCCTCGCAGAGCGCACGTTGTATTTGAACTTAGGCGAGCGCAATGCTGCAGCTAAGCCTCCAAATGGAAGGCTGGCTTACCACTCGGTAGGATTTTGTTTAACTTAGGAGAGTACTTGGACTGCAGCTAAGCCTCCGAGTGGAAGGCTGGCTTACCACTCGGTAGGATTTTCAAAAACTTAGGCGAGTACTTGGACTGCGGCTAAGCCTCCGAGTGGAAGGCTGGCTTACCACTCCGTAGGATTTTGTTTAACTTAGGCAAAACAGATTTCGCAGCTAAGCCTTCGAGTGGAAGGCTGGCTTACCACTCAGTAGGATTTTGTTTAACTTAGGCGAAACGGATTTCGCAGCTAAGCCTTCGAGTGGGAGGCTGGCTCACCACTTGGTTAGGATTTTTTTTTACAGACTTAGGCGAATCAGATTCGCAGCCAAGCCACCCACTGGGGGATTGCTTTATGTGGACAAAAGTAATAACAATTACTGGGAAAATTATAAAGCTCTTGTCTTTGATAAATAAACTATAGAAGTACTTTTATTACAACTCATCCGAGTGAATACTTAAGTGTAAAAGGGGCGGAGAGGCTCCGCATTCCAAGCTCGGGGCTCGTCGATCTGATGCTCGACATTGTAAAGATGGTATGCTCCATTGTGGAGAACCTTGGTGACGATGAAGGGACCTTCCCAAGAAGGAGCAAGCTTGTGTGGTTTCTGCTGATCCACTCGGAGAACCAAATCTCCTTCCTGGAAGGCTCGACTCTTCACGTTTTTGGCGTGGAAACGACGCAAGTCTTGTTGATAAATGGTCGATCGGATCAGTGTCATCTCCCTTTCTTCCTCTAAAAGGTCGAATGCATCCTGCCGTGCTTGTTCTGCTTCAGCTTCGGTGTAGAGCTCGACCCGAGGAGCATTGTGGAGAAGGTCACTCGGCAAGACTGCTTCAGCTCCGTAGACCAAGAAGAACGGAGTTCTTCCAGTCGACCGGTTGGGTGTGGTCCTTAACCCCCAAAGCACCGAGGGAAGTTCGTCGACCCATGCACCAGCTGCATGCTTGAGATCACGCATCAAATGAGGTTTCAACCCTTTGAGAATCAAGTCGTTGGCTCGTTCTGCCTGTCCATTCGACTGTGGATGGGCGACTGAAGCATAGTCGACTCTTGTGCCTTGAGACGTGCAGAAAGCTCTGAATTCTTCGGAATCGAAGTTTGACCCGTTGTCAGTGATGATGCTGTGTGGGACTCCATATCTGAATATCAATTCTCTGATAAAGCTGACAACAGTACCGGCAACGAGGTTCTTGATGGGTTTGGCCTCAACCCACTTGGTGAACTTGTCGACTGCTACGAGCACATGGGTGAAACCGCTTCTGCCTGTTCTCAAAGGGCCGACCATATCCAACCCCCATACTGCAAAGGGCCAAACGAGTGGTATGGTCTTTAGAGCTGAGGCGGGTTTGTGTGACATATTGGAGTAAAATTACATCCCTCACACTTGTCGACTATCTCCTTTGCCATTTCATTCGCTCTTGGCCAATAAAATCCGGCTTGGTATGCTTTGGCCACAATGGTCTGGGAAGACGCATGATGGCCACAGGTCCCCGAGTGGATGTCATCAAGGATTATTCGACCTTCCTCCGGCATTATGCATTTCTGACCAACTACAGTCGTGCTTTCTCTGTACAGCTGCCCCCTTATCACAGTAAAGGCTTTAGATCGGCGGACGATCTGTCAAGCCTCTTCTTCGTCCTCCGGGAGCTCTTTCCTCAAGATATACGCGATAGACGGTACTGTCCAATCGGGAGTGATCACTAAAGCTTCCATGATCAGGTCGACCACTGCTGGAACTTCAACCTCAGTCGAATCCTTACACTCTTAGGTTGCGGAGCTTCGTCGGTAAAAGGATCTTCTATGACTGATGGAGTATGGATATGCTCCGAGAACACATCACTGGGGATGGCTTCTCTCTTGGATCCTATCTTCGCCAAATCATCAGCCGCTTGATTTTTTAGTCGGGGTATATGGTGGAGCTCTAACCCTTCGAATTTATTTTCGAGCTTCCTCACTGCATTGCAGTATCCAGTCATGGTTGGGCTTCTAACGTCCCACTCCTTCATCACCTGATTGACCACCAAATCTGAGTCGCCATAAACCATAAGGCGACGGACGCCGAGTGAAATGGCCATGCGCAACCCATACAAAAGTGCTTCATATTGTGCTTCATTGTTGGAGGAATCAAAGTGGATCTGGAGCACATATCTGAGCTTATCTCCTCGGGGGGAAACCAAAACTACCCCAGCACCAGAACCATTTAACATCTTAGAGCCATCAAAGAACATGGTCCAATGCTCCGAGTGAACTTGAGTCGGCTCCTGTTGTTCAATCCACTCGGCAAGGAAATCTGCTATAGCCTGGGACTTAATGGCTTTCTTTGCCTCAAATTTGATATCAAGGGGAAGGAGTTCAATCGCCCATTTAGCCACTCGACCAGTTGCATCTCTGTTGTGCAGAATCTCTGACAATGGTGCGTCGCTGACGACTGTAATGTCATGATCAGAGAAATAATGAGCAACCTTCTTCATGGTCATGTAGATCCCATATACGAGCTTATGATAATGAGGATATCTTTGCTTCAATGGAGTCAAAACTTCAGAGAGATAATACACTGGGCGCTGAACTTTGAAGGTTTTCCCTTCCTCTTCCCGCTCGACCGTAAGTACTGTACTGACGACCTGTCTTGTGGCTGCAATGTAAAGCAACAGAGGCTCTTTGCTGATTGGAGCAGCAAGCACCGGCTGGGTGGAGAGCAGAGCTTTTAGCTTGGCAAACGCTGCATCAGCTTCTGGAGTCCACTCGAACTTGCCTGCCTTCTTCAGCAGTCAGTAAAGAGGCAACGCCTTTTCACCGAGGCGAGAGATGAATCTATTTAACACAGCCAAGCATCCAGTAAGCTTCTGGACATCGTGCACACGCACAGGGCATTTCATTCGGAGTATGGTGCCAACTTTTTTCGGGTTAGCATCGATTCCTCGTTCTGAAACGAGAAAACCGAGTAACTTTCCGCCAGGTACTCCGAATGTGCACTTTGATGGATTAAGCTTGATATCATATCTACTGAGATTGGCAAATGTTTCAGCTAGGTCAGTCAATAGGTCGGAACCCTTTCATGACTTGACCACCATATCATCCATGTACGCTTCCATATTCCGACTGATTTGAGTGAGTAAACACTTTTGGATCATTCTCATGAACGTGGCTCCGGCATTCTTGAGACCGAATGACATGGTGATATAGCAGAAGCACCCGAATGGAGTGATGAAAGCTATTTTGATTTCGTCAGGTCCATACAGACGGATCTGATGATACCCGGAATAGGTGTCTAAAAAAGACAATCTCTCGCATCCCGTAGTCGAGTCGACAATTTGGTCGATGCGAGGGAGAGGAAAATGATCTTTTAGGCAGGCCCGATTGATATGTTTGAAATCAATGCACATGCAAAGTGAGTTGTCCTTCTTGGGAACCATGAAGACATTGGCGAGCCACTCGGAGTGGTATATCTCTCGGATAAACTCTGCTGCAAGGAGTCGAGCCACCTCCTCGCCAATGGCTTTTTTCTTCTGAACGGTGGACCGTCGAAGATGTTCTTTAACAGGTTTCGCTTTTTGGCCGACTCTAAGGTGATGCTCAGCCAGCCCCCTGGGAACACCCGGCATGTCAGCTGGCTTCCATGCAAAGGTGTCCCAGTTCTCACGGACGAACTGGATGAGCGCTTCTTCCTATTTAGAGTCGAGTGTTCTGGAAATATGGGTCGGAGCTGCGTCGGGGTCAGTTGGATGGATATGAACTGGCTTCGTCTCTCCAGACGACTGGAACGCTGACTCTGTGGTGGGCTTCTTGGCCCGCAATGAATCACTCGGATCTGCATTTTTCTTGTATCCTTCCAGCTCTACCATTGTTATCTGGGCATCCGCAATCTTCGAGCCTTTCTGGAAACACTCTTCTGCCTTCTTCCGGCTGCCAGTGATAGTGATCACGCCTTTGGGGCCAGGCATCTTTAATTTGAGGTACACATAACATGGTCGAGCCATGAAGCGAGCATAGGCTGGTCTTCCCAAAATAGCATGGTAAGCGCTCTGGAAATCCACGACTTCAAATGTCAGCTTCTCTTTGCGGAAATGCTTCGAGTCGCCGAACACTACATCTAGAGCTATTTGGCCGAGTGACTCAGCCTTCTTTCCAGGAATGACTTCGTGAAAACTCATGTTACTGGAGCTGAGCCTGGACATCGGAATGCCCATTTCCTTGAGCGTCTCTGCATACAATATATTCAATCCACTGCCGCCATCCATCAATACCTTTATCAGTCGAGTGCCTTCGACGACTAGGTCGACCACCAGCGCTTGCCTCCCAGGGGTGGCAATGTGAGTAGGGTGATCGGACTAGTCGAACGTAATGGGAGTTTGCGACCATTTCAGATAGCTTGGTGTCGCCGGGGCGACCATATTTACCTCATGGTTGATCACTTTCAGTCGACTTTTGGTCTCTACATCAGCAAAAATCATCAAAGTGGAATTGACATGAGGGTACCCTCCATCACTGTCCTCCTTGTCCTCAGCCTTGTCTGACTCCTTCTCTTTGTCCTTGGGTTGTTTTCCTTGAAACTGCTGGATTAAGAGCCGGCACTGGCGAGTGGTATGTTTCGGGTAGATGAAGTTACCCTCTTCGTCTTTCTTCGTGTGGATGTGACATGGTAGACCCATCACATCATTTCCTTCTTTATCCTTTACCTTCTTGGCGTTCCAAGATCCTTTGGGATTCCCTTTGAATTTGCCCTGAGTCACGGCCAGAGCCTCTCCAGGAGCAGCTGGCTCGGCCTTCCGCTTCTGCTTCCGACTGGAGTTTCCTTTTTCCGGTTGACTCGGCTTATACTTGCCACTCCGGAGCCTGTCCTCTTCTTCACCATTAGCGTATTTGGTGGCAATCTCGATCATTCGACTCAGGGTCATATCTCCGGTTCGACCAAACTTCAGGCTCAACTCTCTGTTCTTGACACCATCCTTGAATGCGTAGACCGCTTGATGGTCCGACACATTCTCAACGGTATGATGCAAAGTGATCCATCTCTGGATTTAATCTCTCAATGTTTCACTCGACTTTTGTACGCAGACTTGCAGCTCCGTCAATCCGGCCGGTCGCTTGCAAGTTCCCTCGAATGTCCTGACGAACACTCGGGAAAGATCTTCACAAGTGTAAATGCTGCTAGGAGCTAACTGATTCAACCACGCCCTAGCCGAACCCTCTAGCATGAGTGGCAAATGCTTCATGGCTACCTCATCATTACCGCCACCAATCTGTACCGCCACTCGGTAGTCTTCAAGCCAAGTTTCAGGCTTGGACTCTCCGGTGAACTTACTTACCCCAATCGCCAACCTGAAGTTGGGGGGTATCACTGCGGCTCTGATGGCTCTGCTAAAGCATTCTGGACCTAAAACATGGACTCGGCTGCTAGTGGGCGCATCTCTGTCATGGCCACCTCTATGAACTCTATTCCGATCGACCAAACCTTGCACGATGATGGATCTCGCGTCAAAGCCTGGTTATCTGGGGTCGACCGAAGCTCTCCGCCCAACACTGAGCTGGCACCTGTCATCTTGCTGCCGATGGGCGTTAGACCCACCTCTCGGGGGAGGAGTGGGCACTTGACGCCTATCATCACGATCAAATCGGTAATCATAGTGGTCCCGCCGGCCTTCACGTCCCACGCGCCTCGGAGGTGACCTTGGGCTGTGAGCCGACTGAACAGTATTCGCAGCGACGGATCGACTGTGGATCCTGTTGCGCGACTGTGACACAACTGAATTCTGGTCTCCTGCTGCCCGGAGCAAATCCCTGATCTGCATCAAGCCTCTTCCAGCCTCCGACTGAGAGGGCTGAATTGACTCCGCAATACGGGCTGCAGCTGCTAAATTCTGAATCGGGGTCCGATATACCTGAGTGGGTTGCGGAAAGAGCTGACGTCGGCTGGAGTCGGGTACTCGTTGCCGCGCACGCTCGTCGAGTGCTCGCTGGAGGTTCTCCAGTCGAGTGCGTTCAGCAAAGTTGGTCAAAAGCGCCTCTTCCAAGGCACGAGCCTCGGGAGTTTCTCCTGCGATAGGAGTATGCAGGGCATCCATGTTCCGGCGGCGAAGATCTTTTCTTTGCTGAGAAGTGAGTGGCTCGGGTTGATATTCTTCGTGAGCCTGAGCGGGGTCGCCTCCATCGTCCATCCCGTCGATGCGGGGGAAGCCGGGAGGGCTACGAGGTCCATTGACCATCAGGACCTCCGCCGCTGGATCACTGCTGTCGCACTCGGATGTAGTCCCCACGGAGCCAGTCGACAGATCGAACAGGCTGTGGAGAGATTCGTCGGGCTCAATTGCCGCGACTTGGGTGGTGGCTGATTGGCGAGCCACTGCGTGTCTCACCCATTGCTGGAGCCTCAACCGACCGGAGCGCTTGGGGTCGACGGCTGCCACAGCAGGACGCCGCGGACACACGCCCAAAAGTGCGTCGCACAGCGGACGGGAGCGCGTCGATGTCGAGTGGTGCCTCCTGGAGCCAAGCGGATTCGTCGGCGATGAAAGCGAGCCCACCGAGACGGGTCTCGCGGCCCTCGACCAGAACTCCACCAGAAACCATGATGAAGGCGATCGGTCAAATTGCAACTTCTCCAAAAAGTCGCTAAGACAACTGCCCCACGGTGGGCGCCAACTGTCGTGGTCCTAAGTCTGACAGTAGAATGGGGGTAGGTATGGAGAGGAAAGATCCTAGCTATAGAGTAGTTGTATACGCAAGGGATTTACGAGTTCAGGCCCTTCTCGGAGGAAGTAACAGCCCTACGTCTCGGAGCCCGGAGGCGGTCGACTGGATTATGTGCGTATGAGTTACAGGGGTGCGAACCCTTTACACTGAGGAGGGGGGTGGCTTATATAGTGTCTGCCTGACCCCTTCGGCCCTCAGTTATGCAGGGTTTAAAGTATATAAAGATGGGCGTTACTGGTAACGCCTTACATAAAGTGTCATCATGACTATAAAGACTACTTAATTATAGACTGTTTGGATGCAGAGTGGCTCTTGATCTCCTGGTGGTTGAGTGAGTCTTCATGGTCGAGTGTCTTCGAGTCTGTCGAGTGGAATCCCTCTTGGTCGACTGGAAGGTAGCTTCTTCTGAAGATGTCCTTGGGGAGGGTATTTTGGACAGGCCCGTGACCCTACCCTAGGTACATGACTTCATCACTACCTCCATATCTCAAAACAATTATCAAGTATCAAATTGATCATAGCATCCAATTCACTTCCTATGATAGTTTTTATTATACCCAACTTGGATGCCTACCATTCTAGGACCAATTTTATAAACATAGCAAATACCATGCTGTTCTAAAAGACTCACAAAATAATATAAGTGAAGCATGAGATACTAGCAATTTCTACAAAATTAAGCCACCGCCGTGCTCTAAAAGATATAAGTGAAGCACTAGAGCAAAAACTATCAAGCTCAAAAGATATAAGTGAAGCACATAGCATATTCTAATAAATTCTAATCAAGTAGGCTTCTCCCAAAAGGTGTGTATAGCACGGATGATTGTGGTAAAAACTAAGCAAAGACTAATATAATACACGATGCTCCAAGCAAAACACATATCATGTGGCGAATAAAAATATACCTCCAAGTAAAGTTACCAATGAACGAAGACGAAAGAGGGGATGCCTTCTCGAGGCATCCCCAAGCTTAGGCTTTTGGCTATTCTTGAATATCTTGGGGTTCCATGGGCATCACCAAAGCTTAAGCTTGTGCCACTCCTTATTCCATAGTCCATCAAAGCTTTACCCAAAACTTGAAAACTTCACAACACAAAACTCAACAGGAAATCTTATAAGCTCCGTTAGTGAAAGAAAACAAAACCACCACATAAGGTACTGTAATGAAATCATTCTTTATTTATTTTGGTGTTAAACCTACTGTATTCCAACTTCTCTATGGTTTATAAACTATTTTACTAGCCATATATGCACCAAAATAAGCAAATAACACACGAAAAACAGAATCTGTCAAAAACAGAACAGTCTGTTGCAATCTGTAAAGAACGCAAACTTATGGAACTCTAAAATCCTACCAAAATAGGAAGTCCTGTACAATTTGTCTATTGATGAGCAGCAAAAATAATAAACACAAAAGCACGTCTCTGTGATTTAACAAAATTAAATTCGTGCATGCAAAGTTTCTGTTTTTCAGCAGAATCAAATCAACTATCATCATAGGTTATCCTATAGGTTCTACTTGGCACAAACACTAACTAAATCATAAAAACACATCTAAACAGAAGGTATAGCAAAATTTATTGAATAACAGAAAGGAATAATATTGGGTTGTCTCCCAGCAAGCGCTTTTCTTTAAATCCTTTTTAGCTAGGCATTGAGATTTCAATGATGCTCACATGAAAGACAAGAATTGAAGCATAAAGAGAGCATCAAAAAACACACCTAAGTCTAACATACTTCCTATTCATAGGCATCTTGTAGACAAACAAATTATCAAGGCAAGCAAAAACTAGCATATGCAAGGAATAACAAAGAGATGATAGCAATCTCAACATGAAGAGAGGTAATTTAGTAACATGAAAATTTCGACAACCATATTTTCCTCTCTCATAGTAATTACATGTAGGATCATAAGCAAATTCAACAAAATAGCTATCACATAAAGTATTTTCAACACGATCCACATGCATGCGAAGTTGACACTCTTCCAAAATAGTGGAATTAACATTAACTATAGTCATGACCTCTCCATGCCGACTTTTATCAAAAATTTCATAAGATTCATCAAAATCCAAATATGTGGGATCTAAAGTTGACACTCTTCCAAACCCACTTTCAATAATATTTCAAACTCTATTATCAATCTCATATTCATCATGGGGGTTAAATAAATTTTCAAGATCAAAAGAAGAATCACACCAATCATGACCATTGCAACAAGTAGTAGACATAGCAAAACTAGCATCCCCAAGCTTAGCATTTTGCATATTATTAGAACAATTGACATCAAGAGAATTTACAGGCAAATCATTGCAATCATGCTTTTTATTCAAGGAGTTATCGTGAATCTCTTCATAAATTTCTTCATCATAATTTTCACATTCACAAATTTTGAGCAAAGCTTCATAAAGATAATCTAGTGCGCAAAACTCACTAGCAATTGGTTCATCATAATTGGATCTCTTAAAAAGATTAGCAAGCAGATGAGGATCCATAGATCTTAGGTTCTCTGTTTAGCAATAAATAAACAACTATTCCACCCAAACGAGCAAACGAGCCAAGTAAGACATCAAAGCAAAACGACGAACAGAAGAAGGGAGAATAAAACGGCAAGGGTGATGTGGGGGAGAGGAAAACGAGAGGCAAATGGCAAATAATGTAAATGCGAGGGAGATGAGTTTGTGATGGGTACTTGGTATGTCTTGACTTGAGCGAAGACCTCCCCGGCAACGGCGCCAGAAATCGCATGTTGGCGGGAGGTCGAATCTTGACTTGACTTGGTGGAAGCCTCCCCGGCACCGACACCAGAAATCCTTCTTGCTACGTCTTGAGCTTGCGTTGGTTTTCCTTGAAGAGGAAAGGGTGATGCGGCAGAGTAGCATAGGTATTTCCCTCAGTTTTTGAGAACCAAGGTATCATTCCAGTAGGAGGCTCCTCAAAAGTCCCACTCACCTACACAAACAAACAAAGAACTCGCAACCAACGCAATAAAGGGGTTATCAATCCCTTCACAGCCACTTGGGAAAGTAAGATCTGATAGAGATAATATGATAAGATAAACATATTTTTGGTATTTTATAATATAGATGCAAAAAAGTAAAGATGCAAATAAAAGTAGATTGAAAGCTTATATGATAAAAGATAGACCCGGGGGCCATATGTTTCACTAGTGGCTTCTCTCAAGATAGCATAAGTATTACGGTGGGTGAACAAATTACTGTCGAGCAAGTGATAGAAAAGCGAATAATTATGAGATTATCTCGGCATGATCATGTATATAGGCATCATGTCTGTAACAAGTAGGCCGACTTCTGCCTGCATCTACTACTATTACTCCACACATCGACTGACTCCTGCCTGCATCTAGAGTATTAAGTTCATAAAGAACAGAGTAACGCATTAAGAAAGATGACATGATGTAGAGGGATAACTCAAGCAATATGATATAAACCCCATCTTTTTATCCTCGATGGCAACAATACAATACGTGCCTTGCTGCCCCTGCTGTCACTGGGAAAGGACACCGCAAGATTGAACCCAAAGCTAAGCACTTCTCCCATGGCAAGAAAGATCAATCTAGTAGGCCAAACCGAACTGATAATTCGTAGAGACTTGCAAAGATAACTCAATCATACATAAAAGAATTCAGAGAAGATTCAAATATTTCTCATAGATAAACTTGATCATAAACCCACAATTCATTGGATCTCGACAAACACTCCACAAAAAGATTTTACATCGAATAGATCTCCACAAGAGAGGGGGAGAACATTTTATTGAGATCCAAAAATAGAGAAGAAGCCATCTAGCTAATAACTATGGACCCGAAGGTCTGTGGTAAACTACTCACAACTCATCGGAAGGCTATGGTGTTGATGTCGTAGCCCTCCGTGGTCGATTCCCCCTCCGACGGAGCACCGGCGAAGGCTCCAAGATGGGATCTCGCGGATACAGAAGGTTACGGCGGTGGAAATTTTTTTTTGTTGGCTCCATGGATGTTTTCGGGGTACGTAGGTATATATAGGATGAAGGAGTACGTCGGTGGCTGCCTGTGGGGCCCAGGAGACAGGGGCGCGCCCAGGAGGGGTGGGCGCGCCCTCCTATCTCCTAGAGGCCTCGTCTGCTTCTTGACTTGCACTCCAAGTTCTCTGGATCACGTTCGTTCCAAAAATCACGCTCCCGAAGGTTTCATTCCGTTTGGACTCCGTTAGATATTCATTTTCTTCGAAATACTTAAATAGGCAAAAAAAACAGCAATATGGGTTGGGCCTCCGGTTAGTAGGTTAGTCCAAAAAATGATACAAATGTGTAAAATAAATCCCATGAACATCCAAAAGGGGTAACTTAATAGCATGGAACAATCAAAAATTATAGATACGTTGGAGACGTATTATGCATCCAAGTCAATACCATCTGCAATACGAGTACCCGCGTCGATGAAGGTCTCCATGAAAGATTGAAGCCGTTACTTCTTGGTGTTAGCCAACTAGAGAGCCTTCAATTTCTCTTCCTTGACGTCTCTGAAGTGAACCCGGACGAGTGAAAGAGCCACATCAGCAGCATAGTGCGCAGCTGACTTCTTCCATGCCTGCACTCAGTCAGGGATGCTAAGTCGAGTCATCAATGACTCGAGGTCATTCAGAAGCTCAACCTCTGTCCAGAGCTCCTTGTCCACTGCAGCTTTCAGTCGGGCGATGTAGTCCAAGACGCTAGCGAGTCGAGCTTCCAATCGCAGCACATTCATGGCAGCTTCATTTTTGATAGGGGAGTTGGTGGGGTCCAGTCCAGTCTCGGTCCGCTCGGTTTCCTCCTCAAAGTTCTGATAGAATTTTGCACACATGGAAAGATAGTGAATTGGCAGCAACATGGCAGGACTATTTTTGTCATCAGATGGATAAAAGGGAATACCTTCAAGCATACGGAACATCTTCTTGGCGAGACCACTGAGATAAGCCTCTAACTCTTCCCTCTTCTGGGTCAAAGCCACCTTTTCCTCCATCAGTTGCATGGCTTCTTTCTTCGCCTCGTCGACGACATTCGTCAGCTTGGCATTCTCGTCCTCCAACTTTCCGACCGAAGCTAACTTCCAGTTGGCAAGGTTAGTCTTTTCACGTGTCATCCTCTGTGCTGTAGCAATGTCAAGATCCTTCTGTTCCAGGGCCTGCTTCATTTCTTCTAAAGAAATAACATTCCTCAGATGAGCTTGGAGTTGACGATTTGAATTACACACATCTGTTCGAGTGGAATCACTCGGTTCAAAGGATAGAAAGGGAAAACGACAGGGCATACAGTCAGCGAGTTGTTACCTCCGATAATTGCCACTTCCTCTTGGGCCTTCTTCAAGTTCTCCTTAGCCCGTTCCAGATCGATCTTAAGTTGGTTTTTCTCTTGGTCCATAGTGGCGTATTGAGTCCCAAGTTCACAAGATTTCTACAAATAGTAGCATGACAAGTCAGTTGACAGTTACTTCTGAATGGAAAGATACAAGAACAAATTACATAGTGAAAGAGTTCTAAGACTGCTGCCGAATCAAACATCCAACAACAGTCTCGGGGACTACACCCGGTGGGTGCACTTAGTGTGCCCCACTAGTTACATTTCCCTCTTAGCATGGTCAGCCCAGCTCGAGTGGAAGGAGTACAAAAAAACACACAACAACAGCAACAACATTATTAGTTCTCAAACCACCGCCGACTACCCGCAGCCTACCATGGTCTCGAGGACTACACCTAGTGGGTGCACTTAGCGTGCCCCCTCTAGTTCAGTTCCCACTCAACATGACTGTCTTGGTCGTGCGTAAGTGCTACAAGAAAACATTTCGAAAAGACCCCCGCCGAATCAAACATTCGACGGCAGTCTCGGGGACTACACCCAGTGGGTGCGCTTTGTGTGCCCACACTGTACTAGGATTTCACTCGACATGACTTGGTCGAGTCAAGTGAAAGACCTACAAAGTGAAAAATAAAACAACCGGTGGGTGAAGAGATGCAAGGAGCAAATTCAAAATAGATGTATGAACATCTTACAAATAATAAAGCAGCAGTTTGCAGGGAGCATGTCCTAACAGAACAATGGCCAAGATAGAGAAACCAATCGGAAATCAACTTACAATCCCACTTACTCGGACATTCGCTTGAAGAGCAGAGTTGGCGTCATATGCAGCCTTTCTAGTGTCATACACCACCTTCAGTCGGTCCATCATTAGACCCGCTTGAATCATAGCCTCCTTGGTAGCTCCTACTTGATCCTCTGGGACGTTATACGCAGCAAACATGCAAGATGATGGAGCAGGTGATGGGGCCGGTGGAGTAGAATCCTGAACTTGCACAATTGGTTCTAAAGCCTGAGCAGTCGACATTGAAGGCTGATCAGTCGATAGAGGATTAGTAAAAGAAACAGAAGCTCGTACTAGATCATTGATTGGTTGGACCATAGGCTCAGATGACGAGCGACGCATTCTGGCTCCAGGCACACTCCTACTCCAAGTTACGGCTCTCCTTCCAGTATTCTTCGGAGGCACATCCTCATAATCATCGTAAGAGAGTTGAATAATATTCGTTGGTGCTACAAACACTCAACAGAGAAATTTCAGTCGACCCGGAAGTTCATTAACAGAGCATAGACGTAGTCATGAAGACATAACGACCTGAGAGGTGGTCGCATCTGCTGTTTCCACATCCCCATGCTCCTCGTCAATGTTCATGGAGGTCGCAGACATAGTAGCAGCACTGAAAGTTCCTGATTTCACTCGGTCAAACAAGCAAATAAGTTCACAATAACACAGAAGAACACAAGAAAGAAATGCTTACATTGAAGTCACGGGCACAACCACCTTGATCTTTGGCAGGGCCTTCCGAGGCTTGGGCGGGACAACTTTGGCTTTCTTGGCAGCCTTTTCTGTCGGCTCAGGAGTTGAACTTCGAGTGCGCTTTGAAACTTTGGCACTCGACGCAGCAGCTTTGCCACATCCCCTTGCAGGGTCTTGCAACTGTTTGGATCAATGCTCTGAGCAGGGCGGTGAGTCGACTTCTTTGTTGCTGCTGCTCGAGTCCTCGCTCTCATCTTCACTGTCTTCGGTGTGTTGATCGGCACTGCCCTCACTATCGCTGTCTATTCCTTCTTAGTACTGCTCTCCATTGGGCATCGAGTGCAGCTTGGTGAAAACCTACAAGACACAAGTTGTGGACATGAGTCGGATTCAAGAACAACCATGCAACAAACAAAAAAAATTACTTGGATATGTGAGCCTGACGTCTCCTGAAACATTGATGGCATCGAATGGAAGAATCCTTCTGGCAACCCTTGGGTTGTCCTAGTTGCCAGTAATGCTCCAGAGCCACTGGGCCATTGTCTCCTTCTCAACCTCCTCCGGGTGGGTTCGAGCGGTGTCCTCTGGGCCCGAGTACATCCACATGGGTTGGTCACGGACTTGCAGAGGCTAGATCCGTCGACTGAGGTACACCTCCGACAGATCCATTCCCGTCGCTCCACCTTTAACCAATTCAACAACGGCGGCAACCAGCATCTGCACTTTCTCTCTCTCCTCGAGAGCTACAACTAGTGAGTGAGGGGTGCGGAGTCTCTCCATAGTGAAAGGAGGGAGGCGAGTCAACTGACCAGGAGTAGGAACATCCTTGCAGTGAAACGAGGTCGACTGTCACCCTCTAACTGACTCGGGAAAAGTCACATGAGGAAAGCAGCTCCTACTCCTCATTTGGATCACATGTGTTTATTTGTCGTCTAGGTTAGCTTTCTTCACCGTCTGGGAACGACAAGTGAATATATGCTTGAAGAGACCCCAGTGCGGCTGGCATCCCAGGAAGTTTTCACACATGGAAATGAATGCGGCAAGATACAAGATTGTGTTGGGGGCGGGGAGTGGTGAATCTGGGCTGCGAAGAACTTCTGGAATCCTCAAAAAATGGGTGCGGAGGCAAAGAAAAACAACGCTCGACATGGGTGGTGAGGATAACACACTCACCATCGTGTGACTGAGGCTCAAATACGTCCCCGGGCAGCCTCCAGGACCCAAGAGTAATCAAGCCATCGTGGGTGAGATTTTCCAAGTCCTCCTTCACGATTGTGGAACGGATCCAGTCCTCCTGGATCCAACCAGGCGGCATACGGGACCGCGACGACGAGCCCCTCGCCGTGTTCTTGCCCTTCGCCGCCGCCCACGCCTTCTTCGTGCGCTCCAGAGCCACGGTCTTCTCCTTCACCATTGTGGTGGAGCTTGGGAGGGCCGAGCAGAGGCATGGGGAATAGATGGAAAGGAGGCGGAGAAGAAGAGAGAAAGAGGATTGAATGGAAGGCATTGTATCTCGCATCAGCCTCAACGCTTTTTATGCGGCTGGTTCCGATTGGCTGACCGGTGGACCCAAGAGATCAAATCACATCCCATCGCAGGAGCAGGCTTGATACATGGCAAAAAAGGCGGCGCAAAAATCGAGGAGTCCCTATCCAATTCATTCTGTTTACTCCGCCGTGCTCCGTTCGGCGCGCTTCTCTGAAATTTCGAATCCCGCGAAATCTGGAAACTGCAGCGCAGTCAATTGCGTCTAAGATTTCGCGTCCTCATTCACTCGAAGACTTGTCACATTAATTCACTCGGTGAGTTCAAGCTACCAGAATTGATCGAGCCGATTGAAGCAAGATTAAGAGTACCAGTGTGCCTTCCAGACTTCTATGAAATGCCTCTGAAGCATTGAATTGAGTCGGAACCAACTTCAACCCTTCTTCACTCGGACCTCAATTCATTCGGGGGCTAAACATGTACCCAGGGTAGGGTCTTAGGCGTGACCTAGACACCCCACCCAAGTACATGGCCTTATAATCCAAGACATTCAAGGACTAAAAAAAAGTACTGACTGGAATCACCTTGAAGTGCAATCCAGTCGACAGAAGACTCCACTCGGATAGCCCAATTCCACTCCACCATGTGATAGTCACTCGGCCATATGGAGAATCACTAGTGACCTTCTGTCAGTGACCCTGGAAGAATTGGTCATAGATCTATGACCATTTGAGACCAATTGGTCAAAAGCTGTTCGAGGGGCTCCAAACCCTAAACCATTGCGACCATTTTGGTCAGAAAGGTCGTAATTCACTTACACGAAATGGTCATAAAGCAAACAGCGCTAGTCCGCTACCTTATTTCTAGTTGTTAACGGCCAATATAGATGGTCATAGCCTTGTAATTTGTGGTGAGTTGCGATGACTAGGCGCCATCTCATAAGTTTTGCCTATGTGTCATGTCCATGTGTCAATTTTTTCCCTAGGTTGTGAAGCAACCTATATTTCTGTTATTCCAAAAATTCACAAAAAAATATCATAAATTATTTGGATCATATCTTTATCAAATATGTCAAAAACCTTACTTGCCTAGTTGAAAAATAATTCAACAATATTCATTTTCCTGTTCTATTCAGAGCAGCACTTTGTGAAGGAAGTACCACTTTGATATGTCCAAATAGAATCTATTTTCTACAGTGCTTTCCTATGCCCAAATAACCATCCTCCACAAAATGCCAGCTCAATCCATTCATTATTTTGAGCCCAGCTTCAACATTCGTATTTATGTCCAGTGTGGTACTTTGCAAAGCAAGTACCACCTAGGCTCCTCCTTTTGAGCTGAAAATTTCTAAAGACGGTCTTCTTAGTAACTGATCATCCTCAGCCAAAACTCACGCCCATTAGCCATGTACATTTCCCGTACCGCTAATCAAACACTTGGCTGCTAATTCATGTTTGAGCATCGATCGGTCTCCTCGTCAGAATCTTATGTTGTAATTTTCTTCCTAGCACCTACCTGGGGAGTGCCCAACCCACTAGACATGCCTAGGCCACCCAGAACACCTTGCAATGGCACAGTCACCCCGTGACCACGCGGCGGGCATGCGAGTTTACGTGCTCTAGAGTTGGGGCCCTTGGCCACCGCCCAAACCTTGACGTATCGCCACCAAACCATGTATTTATGATTAAATAGGTACTTATGTAACTAGAAATGATTTTTGGAAAAAATAAATAGCAAACTATGATGCAGCTGCAGTTTAAATTTTACCCGCTTCCTACTGAATCTGCGGAAATTTGTCTTTTTCACCAGAGGTGAATCAAAACTTTTTACACCCAACCATTTTGTCAATTGTGCATTAAATATGTCCTAGTATTTTAGAAAATTGATTTGGTCCAATTTTGCAACAACTATTTGGGAGGTCCTTCACAAAAAAAACTCCTTTTTGGCACTCAAAAAATTGAAAATGGTTTTTTTGTCCAAAGAAAATGATAACTTCCTTAGGCAACATTGTTTGCCATTCCAATATGCACCCTTGTGCACAATATGAGATCATTTTAACAAACTATGCCATGAATGTGGCCATAAGATTGATCATTTGGCTTGAAAGCCGTGAATCTTCACGCATGATAGCTCATTTCTGAGAACACTTTTTTGAAATAAATGTCGTATTACATGTTTATTATTTTTCCTAGAAACTTGGTCACATATAATGACATAATGCGAAGGTTTTCCAATTTTTTGATTTTTTTTGAATTTTTTATGCCCGTTTCAAAATGCGGTCAAAACGGCAGGAATGACCGTTCCTAGTAGTGGTTGAATCTTGGAAAAAATTTGATGTTTCTCCGATTAAATGGATACTTATGTACCTAGAAATGATTTTGGAAAAAATAAATAGCAAACTATGAGGCAGCTACAGTTCAAATTTGACCCGCTTCCTACTGAATCGGCCGAAATTTGTCTTTTTCACCAGAGATGGATAAAGTTTTTGACACCCAACCATTTTGTCAATTGTGCATTAAATAGAGCCTAGTATTTCAGAAAATTTATTTGGTCCAATTGTGCAACAAATATATGGTAGGTCCTTCACAAAGAAACCTCCTTTTGGGCACTCGGAAAATGGAAAATGAATTTTCCGTGCAAAGAAAATGAAAACTTCCTTAGCCAACATTGTTTGCCATTCCAATATGCACCCTTGTGCACAATATGAGATCATTTAAACAAACTATGCCATGAATGTGGCCATAAGATTGATCATTTGTCTTGAAAGCCACGAATCTTCACGCATGATAGCTCATTTCTGATAACACTTTTTTAAAATAAATGCCATATTACAAGTTTATGATTTTTCCTAGAAACTTGGTCACATATGATGACACAATGCGAAGGTTTTTCAATTTTTTGATTTTTTTTTAATTTTTTATGCCCGTTTCAAAATTCGGTCAAAACGGCGGGAATGACCGTTCCTAGCTAGTGGTTGAATCTTGGAAATTTTTGATGTTTCTCTGATTAAATAGATACTTATGTACCTAGAAATGATTTTTGGAAAAAATAAATAGCAAACTATGAGGCAGCTATAGTTCAAATTTGACCCGCTTCCTACTGAATCGGCAGAAATTTGTCTTTTTCAACAGAGATGGATCAAAACTTTTGACACCCAACCATTTGGTCAATTTGTGCATTAAATATGGCCTTGTATTTTAGAAAATTTATTTGGTCCAATTGTGCAACAAATATATGGTAGGTCCTTCACAAAGAAACCTCCTTTTGGGCACTCGGAAAATGAAAAATGAATTTTTCGTCCAAAGAAAATGAAAACTTCCTTAGGCAACATTGTTTGCCATTCCAATATGCACCCTTGTGCATAATATGAGATCATTTGAACAAACTATGCCATGAATGTGGCCATAAGATTGATCATTTCGCTTGAAAGACATGAATCTTCACGCATGATAGCTCATTTCTGAGAACACTTTTTTGAAATAAATGCGGTATTACGAGTTTATTATTTTTCCTGGAAACTTGGTCACATATGACGACACAACGCGAAGGTTTTCCAATTTTTTTATTTTTTTTTATTTTTTATGCCCGCTTCAAAATGCGGTCAAAACGGCGGGCATGACCGTTCTTAGCTAGTGGTTGAATCTTGGAAAACTTTTGGTGCTTGTCTGATTAAATAGATACTTATGTACCTAGAAATAATTTTTTGAAAAAATAAAGAACAAAGTATAAGGCAGTTGTAGTTTAAATTTGACCCGCTTCCAGTTGGATCAACGGAAATTTATCTTTTTCACCAGAGGTGGATAAAATCTTTAGACACCCAACTATTTGGTCATTTGTGCATTAAATATGGCCTAATAGTTTAAAAAATTGATTTCATCCAATTTTGCAATAAATATATTGTAGGTCCTTCACAAAAAAAACTCATTTTGGGCACCCGAAAAAGGGAAAATGTTTTCTTTTGCAAAAAACTCATTTCTGCTGACACCTTTTAAAGATATTTATCTTGTTCCATGTTGTTATTTCTCTGAAAACTTGTTCACATTTTGGTGACACAATGAGAAGATTTTTCATTTATTTTCCCTGTTCAAGAATTCATCCGATTAACCAGTTAACTTGCCGATTAATCCCTACTCGTAGGGTCACCGAGTAGCCGATTAACTGATTAATCGCCCGAGTAATTGATTAAATGGCCGATTAACTTGCCGATTAGTCTATTAATCCCCTACTCGTCAGCCAACCGAGCAGCTACCAGTTAACGTTTTCTTCAACAATGTTTATTTTAGAATTTTTCAGATCATAAAGTAGCTTAAACGATTTTAACACATTATATTAAGTCAACTATGACGAGTTTAGATGGTCATAACATCATACTGCATTCTAATTGGTCCGTGGACATATCAGGCGGATCGTGCATCAAACACCGTCGGATGTCGGGGATCCAACGGCTGTCCTCGACCCATCCACACCAACCCCGAAACCCTAGATGGTCATT
>NC_057798.1:18343531-18460791 GCF_018294505.1 Triticum aestivum | reverse complement strand
CCAACCGAACCAACCAGCCCACCACACACTCTCACCTCGTTACCGACGCGCCGCCGCCATCCCGCACGAATGGTGTCGTCCCCATGATCTGGATCCCCACGAACCAGCCGCTGGCGACCGCATCCACTCCGTCGCCGGCGCCACCTCCACTCCCCTCCCCTCCCCTTCCCTTCCTGGCTGGAGATCTCCTCCTCTCCAATCCCACCCGCGCTCCACAGCCGAACCCCGCGACTCCCCGCCCTCCGCCAGCCCGAGCCCCTCTTTCCCTTCTCCACCAGGCCCTCCACCTTCGCTTGCCTAGACCTTGTCATCGTTGGGGATGGGGTCGTTAGGCTCACGGCCGAGCTCGACAAGGTGGAGCTCGTGCGCACCCACGACGATCCTGAGCTCAACGCCGGCTTCTGCTTCCTCTACATACACAGACGCCGAGCACGCGACGGAGAGCGCGGCGGAGGTCGAAGGGGTGTACTTCCAGGGCATGTCGCTCATGATGCGGCTCGGCGACGAGAGGAAGGGGCGGAAGACCGGGCGCGCTGGGTGGATCACGGCCAAGGGAAGGAGGCGCCGTCGCCGTGGTATCACGGCAGGGACGAGGCCTGCTGCCAAGGTACTCTTCCGATCTGCTCTCCTTCCCTTCCATCCCTCCCTCATGCGCAGGCTGCTTTGGTTTCCCTGCTGTAAAAGATTCTGGTTGGTTGCTTAACCAATTCGTTCAGTTGATCATTGGTGTATGCTACCCACATGAATCATCGCAGGACATTCCAAACCTCTCGCCCTCAGATAGCCCACCCGGCTCTTTTGTTCCAGCGTTCTTAAGTACAGTTATTAGTACAAGAAAGAAGCAGCAGTTGGGAGTTGTTACATGCTTATAGTATAGGTTGATCATTTGCCACTTTGGTACATGCTTATAGTATAGCTTGGCTTATCAGCAGTCTCTCACTGATAACTTTGAGGACCAGAGGAGCACAATTTGCTGCATAGCCAAGTTAGAGAATCTTAAGCATAAGCAACACTATAGGAACATTTTACCCATATATGTGTCAAGAATTTGACCCCACTAGTTTAAGCGTGAAATGTATTCTATAGCAGCAGCAGTGCCTTTTGTTAAGCACTATGTGCTCATAGGGACTGATGGTCAAAGTATGGCTTGAAGGTAATCGTCACCCATCTGCTGCTGCCACACTGATATTAGAGTAGTCAGCAGCACTGCTCCTCTTGTCTTGGTGACAAGGCAGCAGCGAGCAGCGCAAGAATGTGGCCTTGTCGTTTAATAAACGATCACATATTATATATATATATATACATATATGTACATATGTATAAATAAATAAATGAATTGGGGAGATGGGGTCTTTCTTTTTTTGGGCTCTGCTTTTTTAATTGTGGAGTGTGGCAGCGATGGATGTACTAGCAGCACAAATATATGCGCCCGGTCATGATTGAGGTGGTGAACCGATTCGACGCCGAACGAAAAGCAGGATCCCCAGGAATCGCTAGCTAATATATTACTACAGAATGAATCAACTACTCTCATAGTCGAGCCCATCCCATCTAGTATTATTTACCGTCTATCTGTCTGTATGTATTTACTCTGAAGAAGATTCAGTCTGCACATCTGCATCTGGATTGCACAAGGACAGATACATCCACCCTTGCTATTTTCTTGTTATACATTACATAGATGCATACATACGCCAGGCTATTTCTGTGTCTGTCTGTCTGACCTCTCAAGGATGCATATCTCTTTCGTATGTACTGAATTTTGTAACAATTTCCTTTTCCTCATACTTACAGGATGTTGCGCTCGCTACTCACATGTTTACTGATGCCGCAACAAAGGACTATATGTGGTTTCTTCAGTGGGGCTGTCGCTGTCGCTCCTCATGTTCAATAACATTTCAGCATTGGACCTGCTAGTCACCCAAGTCAAGCCTCGCATCGCTTCAACAAAGCGATACTTCTTCCAATGCACCCCTGCTTCGACTCTGCTCTTTTTTCCATCTTCTCTTATTTAAGCTAAGAAAGATTCTGAGTTTGCATCCATCTGATTACACTAGCTAGCACAATATATTAGTTAAGGCAACTCTACTACATATCAATTTCCCTTACTGGATTGGTTCTATATTTTTAAAGTTGTTTCGTGGTGCATGAGCCCAACCTGAAGAAATATAGGCTTATGATGACTATTTTCCTTCTTATGTAATCATAGTTGTTGGCTTCGGTAGCTTGCTGAATATGCTTTAGTTATATATAGAAATGACGTGCCTTCTATGCTTAAATGATTTTTTGGCTTTATATAATTGTTGACATGAATATCTTGACTTCCCAAACATATATAGGACTGTACCTATGCATACAGATTATCCTAACAAAACTGAAAATAAAAATTGAAGCATGAAATAAGCAATAAGTGGCTGATTTTTATTTGCATGTTAAGCGGAAAGTTGTAGCTAAGGTTTGTATATTACGAAATATTGTCACACCTACTGTTGTTAGGGACATCGTAGTGTGATCTTCATGATTTTTCGCTTGAAGATGTATTGATTCAATAGTCAAGCAGAGACCGAAGTCATCTTTTGCTACTGTTAGCTCTATGGAAGTGTATTTACCTGCAACTTCTGCCAGCTCTAACTTGGTTATATAGCAGCTCAATTCAGTCAATCTGTTGGAACTAGTTTGTCTATTACTTGTATCCGATTTCATATCCTGCCATATGCCATTGTCGACTTTCTTAGCTACATAATTGTTATGTCTTGCAATCTGGTATTGATGATTGTGAATGTATTCATTTATACCTTTATAGTGTACCTTGTATGTGACCCAGCTGATCAGTATATCAATGCTCTGTTTCCAATAGATGTATCCTGATGCCCAATGGCTGATTCCTTAAAACTTCACTGTTGCAACAGTAGCATTTTTCCTTAGTGCATAGATGTATGAGCGATCACTTATGCTTGAAACCTTGCTCTCTTTCCCAGGAACCATCGTGGTCTGCATCACTACTTGAGCAGGAGAGGAAAGATTGTTGGTGTCTCCAAGAAGCGATAAACTGCTTCACAAAGATCCCCGCATAGCTTCACTACTACTGTGTTGGTCCATTTCCAGAATCTTAAGGAGTGTTCTTGTTTAGACGATTACCTTGGATGATGCTTTTGCTTAAGGAGAGGCTCAAAAAGATCAGGTATGAACTCCTCCCCCTCTTGTTTGTTTTTGCTTCATACTATTTGGTGGTTGATACATTACTGTGCAAGTTCTATGGTATCTGAGTTCTTTCTGTTCCTGCAAGCATTGACACAATATGTCATGTGCAGGGAGCTCCGCATCCTAGTTTCAGCCATCCTCTACAGCAAGGAGCTCTGGGCCAAAGGAGCAAGCAGCGCTGCTAGTTCCTTGAGGCCAGATCGAGTAAGATGGCGCACCATGGCATGTGGTGGTGTATTTTGCTTCCGAGAACAGTACTGTTTATTTGAAGTGAGATGTACTTGTCTAGTGCCTTGCAAAAACTTGAAGGATGAAGTGTCATGTATTGTCTATGTTGTAGTGAGCTGTAGTAGGAGTGAAACGAAAATTTATGTGCTGTTGTATGTGCTTGTCGGGTGGTAGGTGCGACATATGCCAACGGATGGCTTATCTGAGTGGGAGCCAGTAAGACATCGTCGGTGTCTGGAAACGGGATGAGGCGAAGTGATGCACGCCGGTGGATCTTACCCAGGTTGGGGGCTCTCCGTGGAGATAATACCCCTACTCCTGCTCTGCGGGGTCTCCGCATGATCACTAGATCAACAAGAAGCTACAAGAGGCTCCTTGAGCTGTTCGGTGGAAGGAGGAAGAAGGGCAAGGCTAGTTCTCTCCTCTTCCTCTCGTGGTGTCTAAAACTATCTGGGATCAACCCTTTGCATGGGTGCCCCGGGGGGTTTATATAGGCCTATCCCCGAGGGTACAATGGTAATCCGACCGGGCGTGGGCCCTAGCTGTCAGTGTTTATGACCGTCGGCTTCTCCACCGACTGCTGGGGCCCGCCGACAGGTGGGTCCCGCCGGCTGCCGGCTCATTGGTCAACAGGCCGGCCCCACCGCTTGGGGGTTTTGTCGGGGGTTGGTTACTGTTGCCTCGCCTCTGATGACGAGAGCTTTGTCGAGGTAAGCATGGCTACAGTACCGCCGCCTTGCGGACTCTCACTATAGCCTTACCTCGTCTTGTCTCCTTAATGATGCGCACACCCCGAGAAAGGGGGCAAGCTAGCTATAGGAAGCCGGCCATGCCTCAGGCCGGCTGGGGGGAGGCTAGGCCGCCTTCAGGCATCTCTCTGACCGAAGGGCCCCGCCGCCTACGGGCCGTACTGGCAGCCCGTCATGGATGGCGTCCGGATCATCATGGCAACAGTGCCATGCCGGACGGGTGATGGCTGTTCCGTACGGTGTACTGTGGCCATGCGAGCTCCGGGATTCGGGGGTGGCAGGGTCCACTGCTGCCACGCCCCGTCCCATCATCGTTATGGGGGTGCAGACTTTTAGGGCATGGCCCCTGGCCGCTTGCCTGGGGCCGGTCTCTTGGAGTCAGTTCTCTTGTGTCGGCTTCTTGGAGTCGGTCTTTCCGTGGCTGGCATCTTGGAGTCGGCCCTATCGTGGCGTCCCCCAAGAGGGTTTAGGGCCGGGCCACCTTCCGGTAGCCGGCCGCAGGAAAGCGGCCCCGCGTCTGGGGTGCTTCAAGGCTCTGTCGGTCCATTGTTTTTTCTAATGGCCTAAGGGAGCCGGTTAGGCTACCCATGGTCATTTACTCTGACAGTAGTCCCGAAGCTGGTCGGGCTTCGTGGTTGAAAGGGGAATCGAGAAGCTGGGCCAGCTTCCTACCCCGAAGAGCCGGCAGCTAGGAGCCGGCTTTTTCTATGCGTGCCTTCTCGATGAAGTCTCCCTGAAATCCGAAGGCGGGAACCAGCTGGTGCACTAGCCAGGCGGCGGCCTGGCCGCCTGCCGCCTGCGCGCTATGCGGCACCCTTCGGCTGGAAGGGCCTGCCAGCCCATGCGCGTGACGGGACTCCCTCGCAGGCCAGGGCCCGCCACTTTCACGCCTTGGCCCGCGCGCGGATCTGCTGCGGCCTGAAACGACCGCACATCTTCCGACAGCGGTTTCCACACGTCGTAAAGGCGCGATTAACGCGGGACATGGGGGAGTGGGCGCAGTTAATCCCACGTCCCCCCGAGCCTCGCCTCCTCGGCTTCACCGCACGAGGCTATAAGTAGGGGCAGGGAGGGGGAGCGGTAGTCGTTCACACGCTCGCCCTCGCTCCGCCACTACCTTCTCCTTTCTCTCCGTTGCCACAGCGGCTCCCCGCGGCGCCACCGTTCCCCCACTTTCCTTAGCGCACCGCGATCTGGCCGCCACAGCTCCGCGCGTTCCTCGTTGTCGTGCTCTTCATTGCCCTTGCCTCGCCATGGCTCCGACGTCGAGCTCTTGGGACGGCTGCCACGTTCGCGACGACCACATCGACTTCCTCCGCAAGATGCGCCGGTTGCCGGGCGAGGATCTCGTACGGGTCCGCCTCATGCTGGCGAGGGAGGTTTCGCCGGTGCCGAAGGAGGGCAAGCGAGTGATCTTCTACTCGCACTGCCTGCGCGGCGTCGGTCTTCTCGCGAGCGGCTTCTTCTGCTCGTTTCTTGATTTCTACCATCTTCAGCCGCACCACCTCACTCCCAACACGGTGGTGCTACTATCGGCCTTCGTCACTCTATGTGAAGGCTTCCTCGGCGTCCTCCCCACCATCAAACTCTGGGGGAGTTTTTCCAATCCAAGCTCGGCACAGTCGTCGCAGGCCTGTCGGCTCCATGCGGCGCCTTCATCGCCATCCGAAGATCCACCGCCGACAACCCGTTCCCGCCTATCGCGCTGATCAAGTCGGTGAAGCTCTAGCAGAAGTCCTATTTTTATGTGAAGAACGTCGCTCCGCACGGCGACTACGTCAACTTGCCGGCTTACATAGCCGGTCCGCCGCCTGGGAGGCCGCCCTCGTGGTCCTTCTGGGCCAGGTCGCTGACGCCGGCTGGAGCTGGTGCCGTCGCCCGGCTTCGGGTGCTGATCCAGTCGAAGCGCCTGACTGGTCCCGACTTGATAGCCGCCTTCGTCGAGCGCTGGGTACTCCCGCTTCAGGGCCGCCCTCATCTGATCTGCCAGATGAGCGGCCGCTTCAACCCAAGCCGGCTGAGCACCAGGGAGATGCCTCATGACGCGGTATCTTACATGGTGAACTACATCGCCAACTGCAAGCTCACCGAGGAGTGGCAGTACGGCAAGGAGCCGTACTCTCGCGCCAACCCGCTGCATGTGGTAAGCTTTCTTTTCTTTCCTCTTTTCTCGTTGTTGAGTCCTCTCTGGCCGGTCTCTGACCAGTCGGCTTGCTTTTTTAATCAGAACCCACTCCTTCACCCTTCGGCCGGGACCGCGGGGGCGAAATGCGAGTTATCCCCTGAACGTGCGGTGGACGACCTTGCCGACGACGACTTGGGGGCAGACGCCCTTGACGACAATGCCGTGGGGGGAGGCGGTGAGACAGGCGGCTCCGGGTTCACCGCCTGCTTTGAGGACTGGCCGGACGATGACGAGGTCGACCCTATTCCGCGCCGCCGGCCGTCATCTGACGATCAAGGTGCTGGCCCTTCCGGCGGGCCGGCTGCGCGGGGCGGCGTGCAAAAACGCCGGGCGGCGCCAACCCTCTTCGGCGGGCGGCTGAAGAAGCCCAAGGGTTCCATGGCGGCGACCAAGCGGGACGAGGCGGCCGCGAAGGCGGCCCGCTTCCGCAAGGTGGTGAAGAAGCCGCAGGCGGTTTCGGCGTAAGTATTGATTCTCACTCGCCTTTCTTTCTTTCCTTCAGTCGGTGTTCTTCTAAGTTTTTCTTGTTTTATCGACAAGGGCTCCGCTCTCTCTTGAGCGGACTACCGCCGCCTCCATAGTCGGCGGGGCCGGAGGATCGGCGAGCTCCCGCCGCGTAGACCCTCGCACCGAGCTCCAAGCGGCACAGAGCGGAAGGCGCGGGAGGCGCGGGAGGAGTGGGAGGCGGGGGAGCGGAGGGCAGCCGCCATCGAGGCGGCTCAGGAGACGACGGCGGAGTCGGCCGAGGCGCAGGCCGACACGGCAACCAAGGCCCAGGCGGAGGCCGAGGCCTTAGAGAGGGCGGCGGAGGCACTGCGTAGCCAGCCTCCGCAACTCGTCATCCCCCTTTGCACCGTGGCCCCCGAAATCCTGGTGCCCCCGCCGGAGGAAACCGGACGCAATCCGCCAGCAAGGGAGAGGGAGGGGGGCGACGTAGTCATCCCGGAAGGAGAGGCGGTGCCGCCTCCGTCAGCCGAAACGGGCCAAGGCGGTCAGCCCGAGGTGCCGCCCACGCAGCTGGCTGGAGACGAGCCGACTGCGAGGGCGGATCTTGTGATCTTGTCGCCGACTTGTCAGCGTGCGGGGAGGGCGGCTTCGGAGCCGGATCCGCAGAGGGCCGCCGGCTCCAGCTCGTTGTCGCACGACCTGGAGACGGCGAGCGTCAGCTCGCCAGGGTGGACGCCGGGCGGTGGGACAGCCGCGCTGAATCTTGTGGCGCAGGATGTCTGTAGCCGGCTTCAGGCTCAGTCCACCGTGGTGAAGCAGTGTACCCAAGAGTTTCCCACGACGCGGTCGGTCATTCGGGTGAGTTTTCTTGCTCTTGATCTCTTCCGTGGGGGCGCCTCAGCGCACCCACTGGGTGTAGTCCCCGATTTCCAAGTTGGCTGCTGAGCAGGCGGCTTGAAACTTCTCAGAAGACTTTCGGTTTAACGACTCGCTCTTGCTCGTATCTTCGTCCTGTTTGCAGGATTATCACAACCTCCACGCCTCCACCTACAACTCCCAGGCCCGGGAGATGAACCAGAAGGCTGCCGATCTAACGGAGAGGGTGTAGTCCCCGAGATTCGGGCCGACTGCTGAGCAGTCGGGTCGGATCTTTCTTGCCGACTTCTTTCTTAATTTCTTCTTCTTCATATTGGCAGGAGCCAATGCTGACTTAAGGCAGCAACTCGGCGTGGCCCAGACTGCCCTTCGCACCAAGGAGGGCGAGTTCAATGCCTTGGTTCAGGAGCGTGACCGTCTGGCCAAGAAACTGGACGACCAGGAGGCGAGCCACAAGGCGGCCTTGAAGGCGGCGCAGGACAGCGAGGCTGCCCTCAAAGACGAGTACGAGACCGAGGCGGCGAGCTGGGCCGAGGCGAGGCTGCCTCTGAGCGAAGGCTACGGCCGGGTCGAGGACTTGATTGACGGTAGGTCGCCTTCTTCTTCACTTCCGTGCTTATCTTTGTAACCCGGTTTATCTTATGACTTGTTCTGTTTCTTTCTTCTTTGTAAAGAATACTTCCCTGGCTACTCCGTCGCCGCCAACCAAGCCGTCGAAGCTCACCGCAAGGCCCGGCGGCAAGCTGGGGTTGAGGTCGCACCGAACGCCAACAGGTCGCTTGAGGAGTAGCTTCTAGTGATCCAAGCCCGCCTCCAGCCGGCCTACCGCATTCTCCGCCGGCTTTAGTGTGCTGGAGCGCAGGTGCTGGCCGACCTCTGGCCTGGCAAGGTGATTCCCTTCACCCTACTACTAGGGAAAACCTTATACACGGAAGTTTATCAGCAGCGCGGTTTAAAAATGAGCGCTACTGCTAATTAGTAGTAGCGAGGGGTATAAAAACCATGCTACTACTAAGTTGATAGTAGTAGCGAGGGTATAAACCCGCGATGCTACTAAATGGTCTCCGACAATGCCCCCGGGATAGGCCATAGTAGTAGCGAGGGGCATAAAACCAGCGCTACTACTAATTAAGTAGTAGTAGCACCGGTGAGACCCCACGCTACTACTAAGCGTGTCCACCCCGGCCCGATCCCCACCCGCCACCCCACCAACCGTCCTTGTCCACCCACTCCCGTTTGTTTCAAAAAAAACCACGGACCCCGATCCAGATCCCCAACCTCCTCTCCTCTCCCAACCCACTCGCCGCCGGCCTCCCTTCCACCTCCTCTCCTTCGTCCGTCCATCCGCCATGCCCCCCGCCACGTTCGCCATGCCGGCGGCCGTGCGCCCGCCGCTCCCTGTCTCGCGTCGCTGCCCGTCCCCGCCCCCCTCCGCCGCGCACGTGCCCGCCCGCCGCCCTGAGCGTGTCATACGACCGTCGAAGGTCTCTCCGCCCTCGATCGTATGTCTTCCTAAGTATGCCCGCGTGAGGGAGAGCGATGGAGATGGTGCTCCGACCGACGCCATGGAGGTCTCTCCCCCCTACCTTCCCTTCATGTGTGTGTGTGTGTGTTGGTCACGATTTTGGCCAGATCCCTGATGTTGTTCGATTCAATTTGAATTGCCATTTTCTGATTCAATTTGGCCGGATTCCTCACGCAACGCAGGTCACAAGAGACCGCCGACGCCTCCCTGCTGTGGGCCGACGCCACGCATGGATGTTGGAGCCGGCGAGGTACACGACGGCTCCACCTGCGCCTCCCACAGCAGCAACTCCTAGCCGAGAGGTATGCCCTCCTCTCCTCTCCTCTCCTTCCTCCCTCTTCACAGATCTCTATCTTGCCCAAGGCAATCGATCAAGTCTATTCATGTTCTGTATGTAGATGCTACACTATTTAGATCTCTAGTTGGTTGGTCACATTGGAGACCAAGACTGGAATGTCACAAGGATTCCACTGAAGAAAACTACTGCACTTTTATGCAGGGATTGACGTCCCAACAGACACTGATTAGGCTAATTGCTACCCGTTTTTGCATATATATATATATATATATATATATATATATTAATAAAAAACAAGTTCGATGCTTCCTTCCAGCATGTAACCAACCTGACACCACAAAGTGTTCGAAAAGTGACAGAATGGATATCCGGAGACCGGATCATTTTGAATTAACACGCACAATGCTGACAGTCAACGTCTCAATCTATTTCTCAAAGAAAATAAAAACATCTTGAAGTCCAACTCAAGATAGAAAATTAGTAAGTCCAAGAAACACCACGTCCACGCTCAGTTTCCTCAATTAAGCGCCAGTAATTTCCTCCTAAAATTACTGATACCCCTACCACACTTCTGAATTTTGTTCTTGTCGCAATGAGCCAATGTGCTGCTTATAGGGATCCCATATGAATCAGAAGTTTGATCGGGAAAGAAGAGTGTCGTGCATTGTGCATTATCTGCGGACAGTTTGTATTGTGATTTGTATTTGCACTTTTATGCGGTTGAGACTACATGTTTTGAGATCTTTGCTTTCCCATGCAACTAGTTTGGTGGGCAGGAACTTGGCATTGATAAGGAAAATGTTCAGATTGATTTCTGACAAGGTAAATGTGTGCCTGATACTTCCTCCTTTTTTGGTGTCTCTATTTCAAGCTGATGTAAATGTTACTGGCCTACGTCGTATAGAAGATGATTTAGTGATCTCAAATGATCACACTATCAAATGGTGAATGTGCACCGATAAAGCATGGGAGTTTTTCTTGTGTTACTAGTGTCCGACCAGAATTAGTAAGGTATGATCAACGTGGCCGTATAATTAGATTTGGAAAAATACTAACTTGTTATTTCCTTTGCATTTTTTACTGTAAAAAGTCATGGCTCACCTATTAACCGGCGGCCGTAGAAGGACTAATCACCTAACTGAAACACTAATAATCAGAAGATAGATTGAACTTCGTTTAATGGATATACAACATATTGAATTATTTTCTATTTGGTCTAATTGATAAAATCATGTCTAATAGAGTTCACAATCTTTACTTTGAAGATCTGTAGCTAGACGTTAGAACTGTTGACATGCAAATAATTAACTAACTGCATGTCGTACTTGAATTACAGGTTTTTTGGTTTCGTCACTCCTTTGTTATATGGAAGAAGACTTCATGGTTAGCATTATTTATTATAAGACATTCATATAAGATTTTCTTGCCCCTGTAAGCAGGAAGTTAATTTTTTTGGTCTGTTTTGTTCTGCGGGGATTTTGGTCTGTTTTTCTAATAGTATATATGATCATTCAGTCACAGTTCCTGTATTTTAGAACTAAAGTTCCCCCTAATTAAAATGCAGAAACGTGTTTTCTTTCATTATGTTTCAGTCACTGTCTTAGAAACACTAGAAAATATCTCTTGACAAATTGGATTTATAATCTTTAACCTCGAATCTTTATAGGATTTTGGTTACTACCATATCTGCTCTTGCAGGTCTACTAGAGTATCCACTTCTAAGGTTGATTTTCAAAATGTGTATATCTAATATTTCTTACTGCAGCTTTAAGCTTCACTGTCATCTAACTTTGTCTAGTTAATATACTTACTCGGCAACATGGAAAGTTTCCACATTTGTTCTAGCTATCTCTATGGGTTAGCGACTTAGCATACATGTTGTAATAAGGTTTCACATTTGCTTCTCTCACAAGGTCTGTTTTTATTCATAGGTAGAAGATAGCGACAGAGTGCTGCCGGATAATGAGATGTTGAAGCGGCAGACTGAATCCATGACACCGAAGTGCAATTGCGGCAGATTATCTCTATCTTTTCTTTTCATTTTTCTTATTATTGAGTGAGAACAGAATGAGGAACTGTGTGATAGTACATACAACAACTGTAGTAAAAAGAAACTTATGTTTGCAATTGTTAATGACATAGATACTTGCATGTTCTTTGAAGTGGTCATTTGTGAGTTGCAATGCATAATGAGGTTTTTTGGCTGATTTATTTCCTTCGGTTTCTGGTTAACCATGAAATAGGATCCCAGCACTGCTCACTATTGTTGTGTTTACTGGGAACTGTATGCATAAAATGGAATTGGTCGATTTTATTTTTTTAATTATAAATTAGTTAGTAGTGGCGTGGGAAAAGACTGCGCGCTACTAGTATTTAGGATACTAGTAGCGTTGGTAGTATGGACACGCTGTTACTATTTTGTTAGTAGTGGCCCGGATACTAAATAGCAGTAGCTGGGTGGCACACGCTACTACTAACTTTGTTAGTAGTAGCGCGGGTTCAACCCACGCTATTACTAACTATTAGCTGTAGCGCCTTATTGGTAGCGCGGGTACCCGCGCTGCTGATAGGCCTAAAACCCGCGCTGCTGCTAGGCTTTTCCCTAGTAGTGCCCCCAGCCGTACTGCCGACTGGCTGCAGGTAGTACTCGGCCGCCTCGAGGCCTGGAAGGCTTCAGCAGCTCGGTCCGGCGCTCGACGGGCGTTGGAGTTCGTCCGGGCTTGGTATGCTGGGCTGAACTTGGACCAGCTGCGCACCTGGCGGCAGGAGGCTGACGAGGAGCTGGAGGCGGTGCGGCCGGCTATCATCCAGCACGCCTCGGCGATCGCCGACTTCACCGACACCAGTGCCTTCGCTCCTGAGGTCAACAAAGACGGCATCGCGCGGCTGGAGGAATGGCTCGGGCTGAACCCGGCCGACGGTGAAGACTCGGTGGAGGAGATTGACTCCAGCGACGAGGGCGAAGAGGAGGAGGAGGAAGACGGCGAGGACGTTGTACCGGATGGGGAAGTAGCCAGCAAGCCTCAGCCTGATCGTGCCTCTAGCAACGAGGCGCGTGCGAATGCACCGCCTGCCGCAGGTGACGATCAAGCCGAGACTCGCCAGCCGGCCACTTCTCCAGCCGACACCACCGTTGCCACCGATCTTCCCGACGCTCCAGTTGCTCCCTTGGCCTGACTTTCCGTTTTTACTTTCCTACTCGTCACTCTTTGAACAGCTTTGTTAAGTTTGCGCAATTCCACCCACTAGGGGTGTATTCAAACTTTGTCGAATGCCGGCCTCTCAAAGGCCTTTTGTGTAAATATAATTATGCATGTGCTTGGCTTCCATTCCGACTTTCTTTTTATCTTTGGGCTGTTTTCCTTTGCCGCCATCCTTTGGGCGCCGTCTTTCCCAGCCGGACAGCTGCTCTGCAATCTGTGGCCGGGTACGGAATTGGCCGTCTAGGAGGGCAAGTACTCAAGCTTTCTTAGATTAAAGCAGAGAAAGGACGGAACACTACTAGAAAAACCCCTACTAATGGCGCACCTAGTATGGCCATTAATGGCGCATCTGTGGTGCGCCATTAACAGCACGCGCCTGGTGCGCCATTAGTATCTAGTATACTAATGGCGCACCGCGGGTGCGCCATTAGTATAGGCCAGGGTGCGCCATTAGTATGCCTCCCAGGGGCCATGTATATCCAGGTGCTTTGGCATACTAATGGCGCACCACCACTGCATGCGCCATTAGTAACCATGGCATATTAATGGCGCACTTACCAGTGATGCGCCATTAGTACGCTTTGTCATACTAATGGCGCACTGTCATGTGATGCGCCATTAGTATGAATATTAGGTTTTTTTTATTTTTTTATTTTCTATTTTTTGCACAGGTTACAAAATGTATAATTTGACAAAATATAGACAGCACACATCAACAACAGATTCATCGAATACAATAGAAGAATACAATTCATCATATTAGTCTCCGAATACAATTCATCATATTAGTCTCCGAATTGAAAAGACCGAACAAAGATAGAACATTATATTACAAGTCTTGAGACCGCGAGTAGCGAGTTTGTCTTCACTTTACAAGTCGATATCGATCATCTAAACTACCATCACATAGAAGAGAGCTGCGGTCATCACGATGAGCATCATCACGATGAAACTCGTCTTCATCCGGTTCCTCCAACGCTCCCTCCCCTCTCCCGCTAGATAGCGGGCGTATCTAGATTCGGCCTCGGCCGTAGTGGTGTACCCTTTGTAACTGTTACCGCTGAATCAGTGAACCTGTCTCCGACACTCCTCCCAGTCATCGTAGACTCCGGGAACCTTACCCTTGTACACGACATACGTCGGCATCGCTATGCACTAGCCAAACGAAACGTTAGTACCAATTCACAGACAATACATAAGCAATATATAATTATGCAACAGAACAATCGGAAGAGAAAAGCAAGACATTAATAGCATCGATTACATCTAAGTTGAACGACTCTCGAAACCAAAGAGACATACTACAAGTTCATTAAAGTTTAGTTACAACATGAGCCAATCGATGTTTCAGAACTAGACACAGCATCACTGCTTTCGACTCGACTCAAGGGACCGGAGCATGGATGAAGCCGCCGTCTATCGTGGGAGTCATGAAATAACGGTCGTTGTGAGCCTGCATTTGTAGCATTGTGTCGATGTCACTGTTGGACGGTTGATTTCTGAGGTAGAACTGCCCCGAGGTACGAAGGACATCTTGATGGATGATTTCCGCAAACTCCGACTGGATGTGAAAGAATTCTTGTCGGAGGTCCACGTCCTGGATTGCCGACACGCTCGCGGCCCAATCTTTGAGTTTACTCGGTAGCAGAAGTTGATGATGGTCCCGTACAATCGCCCGCATGTGATGGATGGCGTAGTAGGTACCCTTCTGACCACCAGGCGGCTGCTTGACGTAGCAGAACGTCGTATTGTGGGAGAACACGTGCTTGCCATACTTACGAATAGGCCTGGTGAAGGTGCCTCCAGATTTGGCGTAGCCGGGGAGAACATCATCAAGAACCTTCTTGACATTTGTGTAGTCTACGTTCGACTGACGGTCCGGGTCGAAATACGTGGCCATGGAATATTTGGGGCTTAGGAGGATGAGCGTGCAACGTGTGTCACTGCAGAAAACACGAAATGTTAAAAGAAAAACGATCGAAATGTAAGAATTCATATGTTACGGGCCGGTTGAGGGGAGGACTTACTCGGGAAAGTAAGGCACGAGGAAGTTATCCTTATCTTGGTTTGCCAGAATGACGCCTTCGAGGTAAGAACTCGCGACTTGCCGGTCCCCAGCGCTGCCCAAGATCTTGGCACGCATGTAGAAGGGGTCGACTATCACGATGTCCGGGGTCTTGTCGCGAATGATCCGCATCTCCATACTCAGCGAAAATAGCCGAACGAAGGTGTAGTGCAGCGGATGAAGGTTCAACATAGCGTGGATGTCATCAAAACGCAGGACGATCGTACGCCCGATGGAGTTATCCACAAAGCCCTTGCCCTCTGGCACCTTGGCCGCGAAAACTGGGTATGCCACATCCTTCTCCCTGAGACGCCGCTTCTCCAAAGAAAGAACACTTTCATGCAGACTCCGCATAGCACCGGTTGCAGCATTGAGCATATTTGTCGGTAGCATCGCCCTACCCGCCACATGCACCCTCCTCGAGATATCCTGCGGTGAAGGTGGCCCGTCCTGAGCACGGATCGTACTCGGTGCCGGCTGGCTCGCACCCTTCTTAGTCTTTCTTTTGCGTGCCTTCTTCTTCTCCTGTAATGGGACCGAGTTCTGCTCACAGACCGCATTCTTGAGTGTGTTGGGGCTGATAATATTTCGCACCTCGCCTATCTGAGGCTCGGTGAAGTCGGCAGCTGGAGGCGTCTCCTAAGAGCTGAACGTCAGACGGCGCCTGTTGCAACTTGGCTTCTCCGCGATACCGGCTAGATCGCACACGTCTTTTGTTGGGTTTGGTTCTTGAGAAGGAGGCCCCATGAAGTCGCCATCGTACCCATGTTCGGCAAAGTACTGATCGACGTTGCCAAATGTATCATCTTCGTCGTCGTCGCCGTTCTGATCCTGTGCCATATGCATGTTTGGATCCAGTGGCATAGGGATGTCCGGCACCGTTACGGTGGTCTTGCCATGGGGCCGACTTGGCGCCGGCACGACTGGCGGTGTTGTCTTTGGGGTGGTGTCCCCCGCCCCCAAACGAATCTGGCTCTTCGGCCAAAGCAGGGGCCAGCTCAAGCAGGCGCTGAGGGTCATCACGTCTTCATCGTCGGCCCCGACGGGTCGAATCGGAGGTAACAAGTCGTCGCAGCCTGGCAGCACCCAAACCAGTTGAACCCTAAACAAGTTGGGTGGCATCTGGGTACCGTGGAACAAGGGGTTGCCCGGTTGAACGATTTTGCCCTTGGCGACATCGACCAACTCGTTGTTCACGAAGTGGAGGAGAGTGCACGGAACGTCGGCGGCGCCCTGCGAAAACATGTAGGGCGTCAGGGATGCCCAGTCAAAGGCAAGGAGATGAAGTCCTCGGCCGAGAGAGGCTTAATTAGTTGCCGTGATGATGGCGTCGAGCTCGGCTAATGTCGACGCACCGCCAACGGCGGGCGTGCAGTTGACGGAGGTGCCGCTTGCTGTAGACGTGCCGGCCGGCGTACACCCGGGTGCATTAAGCTCCTGTGCCGGCGTCGGAGACACCAATGTCGCCTCCGCCGGAGGCACCAATGGCCCCGCCATCGCATTATGCGAGTTGCTGGCCGTGAAGCTAGGAATCGGGGGCGGCCCCTGTTGGCCGCCCGCAATCCACGCACTCAACCCCGAGATCAAGGTAGGCACAAGGGCGGTGATCGTCGCTCCGAGTCGTTGTTCCACTTGCTCTTGGACAATCTCCGGAATCCGCGCCACCTGTGCCTTGAGTTCTTGAACCTCTCGCGCCTGGATTTCCGAGCTGGTCTTTTTCTCCTTCTGCACACCATCGGAATAGTATGACCCCCATTTTGTCGACAAGCCTTTGCCGGCCACACGACCAACTGACGTCGGCTTACTGAGCTTATCCTTGTTCTTCATTACATTCAACCCCCTATTTAGAGTGGTGTCCCAAGTGTTGCTCTTAGTCGACCCTGCGCTACTGCTTTCAGTCGCCTGCGGAAGGAATGTGAACCATTTAGAATTTTGGCTTCATTAATTAGAATGCAACCATATGGAGCTAATTACGCGGGGGTGTATTCCTTACCAGAACAAGCTCAAGCTGCCTGGTCTTCGGATCCGTGGTAAGCTCCTTTGTTTTCGGGTCCTTCTTGTACCGGGCCCTGACAAAGTTCCTGGTCTGCTTGTCACCGTATTTATCGAAGAGGGGCGGTAGGCCTTGCTCGGCACGATCCGCCTCCTCCTTGTCCCATATAGGCTCCGCCACTCTGTAACCGCCGGGACCGAGTGTGTGTTCCCCTATGTTCAGCTCCTGCATTGGTTTCCCCCACTCACTTGATTGGGAGCTTGCGGTGCTCGAGCAATTGATCTTGAAGTCGTTGTAGTCATCTTCGGTGATCGAAGGATTTTTCTCCTTGATCTTCTGATAACTCTCACCTTTCTCGATCATTCTCTTCACATTGCTTTTCCAAGTAGACAGGGCCTTGCTCATCTTTGCGAGGGCAGCATTGTTCACTTTATTCCCTTTGAGGCTTGTGTTTTCAAATTCAGCGGGGAACTTGTATCGTTCGTGCAGCTTCGTGAAGAGGAGGTTGCGCAAATTCCCTCGGTCAGGATGCCTCAGGTTCTCGGTGTTGATCGAGACGGTGCTCCGAACAATGAACCCGAGCTGAAGCGAGTACCCCTTGACTATTCGTTCGGGCGTCGTTGGATTCCCGTTGGAGTCCACTTCAGTAACTTCCTCCTTGAGGGTGCGGAGCACGATCGAGCGCCGGTCCTTCCGTTGCCTCTTCGGTTGGCTGCCATCTGTGCGTGCACCGCCATCATCAGTGGTGGCATCCTCGGCGGCACCATCAGTGGTGGCATCAGTGTGGTCATCCTCGGCGGCACCATCTGTGGTCTCAGGATCGATGGGGAAGGCGGCGGCCTCATACAAGTGAGGTTGTTCCTCCATCTCCTGGGACAGCTCCCAGAATGCCTTGCCGCCCGAACCCCCGGCCTCATCATTGTGGGCCATGTTTCTCTCTAAATAGAAACAAAGTTTGGTCAAAAAGTTGGTTATTGTCAAGGAACAAGATCTCTAAGTTGACCAAATAACCTAATTCTCGAGGAATGTCGCCAAAAAGTTGGTTATTGTCAAGGAACAATTGAGAGATGTTTGTGATATTGCCTAGGTGTTTTGGGATAGAACCTGTTAGTGTGTTTTTGCTAAGGTCCAAGTCCACGTTCTCAGGGTAACCTAGTTCTTGAGGGGTGTGTCTAGAAAGTTGGTTGCTGCAAAGATACAAGGTTATGAGTTTGGTCAAATTGCCTATGATGTTTGTGATATTGCCTTGGATCTTGAAGGCACTGTTGCATGATGCAGTGGTACAGCCAGCATGGGACCTCATCTTTGCAGGCTAATTTTCTTTATTGTAACACTGGGATCTGTGCACAAGCTAAGCTAGCTAAGACAGTAGCTTCCTTGCAACCCACAAAAGACAAAGGAAAAGGGGTGAAAAGGGGGAGATGGTTAGCTTTGATGAGCAGGCAACATCTTCCTAACCCCCTTCTTCTTGTCTCCTCTCACTATCTCTCTCACACACATGGCAAGCAAGGGTGTCTGAGTGTGTGAAAAAAATACTAAACTAATCCAACCACTAAAGCAAATTAATTTTTATTTCGGTTGAGAATCGGGCACCTTCTAGGTCAAGAAAATTGGGCATGACCTTTGCTAATTTTCTTGACCTTGGAGTGCCCCATTTCTCAACCGAAACGGAAATTAATCAACGTTTCAGGAGAAAGGGGTCATTTTAGAAGATCACAAGTAGCAGCAGCATCACTTGACAAAATCACAACTAGCAGCAGCAACTCGCAGATAGCAGCAGCAGCATCACTTGACAAGTAGTACAGCAGCAGCAGCAGCAGCATGCACGCACTTGGTGCACAGAGTCCCATTTTCAATTTAGTTTCAGTAAAAATGCCACTAGCAAATACAGAGCAAAAATCGACTAGAAGTACACTGTAAACCCACTAACATTTACAGTGTAAATTCCACTAACAATTACAGAATGACAAAACAATATATTTATACTACAACATATATAAAGAAATCTCCGAATATGGAGATCTTGTAATCAGAAGTAAACACAAGCAAGCTTCAATCCAGATAAAGGCAATGGAGGCAAAGGCACTAAATCAAAATAGACACCTTAATTGTTTGTGTCCTACATATGTACACCGAAACAAGAATATTACTTTATACTACAGCCATCACTGCAGCCTGAGCCTCACCCGTTAACTGCTGATTCCTCAAAAAACCAACCTCTTATCTATACTTACTAGTACTTTATACTGCCAAGCAAAAGGAGCGTTAGCATCCCTCTCCCTGTTTAATCTCATAGCACAATGATAAAGTTATCTTGTCCTGGCCATGGGGAAGCACCAAAACCCAATGGAGCCATTTTTAACCTTGCCAGAAGACTGCTTTTTCTTCGAGCACATTCGTTGCAACCGAAAATTAATTAGCATCGTTCGGTTTTTCTTTTCACAAATCAGAATTCCACACCAAAAAAAACAAGAAAGCAATCTCCAACTTTTCACATAGCTGGTGGGAGACCCCAAATAGAATAGAATTCACTTAACACATGATGCAAACTTAGTTTCAGCACATAATCGCATATTCTTCATGATGAATCATGAATGACCAATTAACAAAACTTCCTTGAAAATAAAAATCATAATTACTGCAATTCATATTTTTGAACGCATGAAAGTTCTGGAGACTATTTGAATTTGTATTACAATTCCTAGATTCTGAAGTTCGCAAATTTCTCTCTGATATTTGCCCTGATTATTTACTACAATAACCATGATGATAGGGAAGAGGAAATTAGTCAAATTACTGCTGAAGCTGAGTGCAAATTATCATGCTCATATGGAGATGGGATGGGAGGAGGGAAGGGGATAGGGGTCGGGGTGGTAGCTTACCTTGGAGGAGCGGGCCGGGGTGGAGGAGGCGGTCGGAGAGGATAAGGATGCCGGAGAGTGGGCGACGGTGGTGTGGACGGGGCGGCGTCCGGGCGGCGGGGTCGCGTCGAGGCGGCGGGGCAGCGTCGAGGTGGCGGGGCAGCAGCGTCGGGGCGGGGTCGAGGCGGCGTCGGGGCGGCGTCGGGGCGGCGGGGCGGCGTCGAGGCGGCATCGGGGTGGCGTCGGGACGGCGGGGCGGCGTCGAGGCGGCGTCGGGGCGGCGGGGCAGCGTCGAGGCGGCGGGGCAGCGGCGTCGGGAGAGGAGAGGGGAAGGGGATCTAGGGTGAGGGAGAGGGCGAGGGAGGGAGAGGGCGAGGGCGAGGGCGAGCAGTGGGTCAGGGCAGCAGCGGCGGCGGCGGTGGATCGAGAGGGAGAGGGAACTGGCGAGGGGGAGAGGGAAGGGGGGATCGGGCAAAGGGGGAGAGGGAAGGGGGATCGGGCACAATACTAATGGCGCACCTCACCGTGGTGCGCCATTAGTGTATCCATACTAATGGCGCACCTCACCGTGGTGCGCCATTAGTATTTTTTTTATTTCAACCCGAGCCAACAGGTTATGTACCACCAGAACTGATCCACATCAAGTCCCCTCTACTAGCTAGACTGGTCAACAGCCAGTTCTCACACCAGGAGGTCCTGGGTTCGACTCCCAGGCTCCACAAATTTTTTTTAGCATTTAAAAAGCTGTTTGATACTTATTTGTGTTTAAATATGTTCAAACTTGTTTAAATAATAACAGTAATATTTTTTTATAAGACAGTAGCATTTAAAAAGTTGTTTGATACTTATTTTTTTTATAAGACGGTGCGCGGGGTGCGGGGGGTTGGCGGCGGCGGTTGAGTAGGGGAATCGAGGGTGCGGGGGGTCGGCGGCGGCGGCCGGTGGACTGGGGGGTGCTCGGCGGCGAGGGGGACCGGATCTGGCAAGGTGGGATAGCGATCGAGATGGAGGGGGATCGAGATCGAGTGTCCATGAAATTTAAAAATATTCATGATAGTTCAAAAAGTACCCATGAAATACAATCGAGAAATGAAGTCTACCATTTAAATACAATCGATCTTAGCTAGCTCTCTGTTCACAATCTTCTTGCCCTTCTTTTTCGCAAATGGAGTTCTTCTGTGGAACGGACGTCCTTTAGGTAGGGTGGTCCTGCTTCTTCTTGTGGTGTATGCTGCTACTTCATCATCGTCGTCATGTTCGATCCTCGGGTCGCCGTACTTGTCGAAGTCTTGCTCATTGGCTACTCCATCCATTCCGATGATCTTCCTTTTGCCTCTCCTCACGACAACACGACTGGGCTTTGGCGGGTCGGTAATGAAGAAGCATTGGTCCACTTGGGAAGCCAGTACCCATGGCTCATTTTTCGCGGTGACGTTTGCGCCCGCGGTCTTGGATTTGGCTTCGGGTATAACCATGGTGGTGAAATACCGGTCTTCTTTTATGACGTTCTTGGCCCATGTGACACGGAACATCGGGACCTTCTCTCCAGCGTAGCTCAGCTCCCAGATCTCCTCGATCCTTCCGTAGTATCTGTCCTTGTCGTTACCGGTGTAGGATTCCATCGTTACCCCGGAGTTCTGATAACTATCGCTCTTCATGTCCTTGGCCTCGGTGTAGAATGTGTAGCCGTTGATATCATACGCCTCATAGGTCATCAGGTTGTGCTTGGTGCCCTGTGACAAGGCGAATATGAGTTGTTCTTCCATGGAAGAATCCTCATGTAAAGGGTACGACAGAAGCTTCTGCTTGAACCAACGCGTGAAACATGAGTTGTGCTCTTCGAGTATATCTCCGTCCGTCCTATGTTGGCCTCGGTCATTGTACGTCTTCTTAATAAAGGTTTTGTGCTCTACCACCCAAGGATCGACCACGTCTATGTGTTGTAGCGTGACTAGGTTTGCTCTTTCAAAGTCGGCGAGTCGACCCTCGAAGTCGACATGCATTTCGCGGCGACCCTCACGGTGACCCCATCCAGCGAGCCTGCCGAGGTGCCTGTTGACGGGCAGACCAACGGGGTTCTCGATGCCTAGATAATTTGTGCAGTAGGAGATGCACTCTTCGGTCAGAAAGCCCCTGGCTATGCTTCCCTCTGGACGTGACATGTTGCGAACGTATCCTTTGATGACACCATTCATCCTTTCGAACGGCATCATGCTGTGCAGGAACGTCAGCCCGAGTTGGATGATATCCTCCACTATATGGACCAGCAGATGCACCATAACGTCGAAGAATGCGGGCGGGAAGTACATCTCAAGCTCGCATAGTATCACCACGATCTCTTCCTGTAGCCTTCTGAGTTGCCTCACGCCAATCGACTTCCGAGAGATGACGTCGAAGAAGTTGCATAGGCCAAATAGCGTTTCACGGACGTGCGCGTCCATGATCCCACGGATTGCAACTGGAAGTATCTGCGTCATCAGCACGTGACAGTCGTGAGACTTCATCCCGCTGAACTTCTGCTTCGCTGGGTCTAGGTATCTGCTTATCTTCCCCGCGTAACCGTAAGGAAGTTTTACTCCTAGGAGGCAGGTGAAAAACTGCTCGATCTCCTCCTGACTTAGAGTGAAGCACGCGGGAGGGTAGTCATTTCCGGTCTTCTTGGCCTTTTTGCCTTTGCGACGACTTTCTGTGTCCTGCTTCGCCTCATCATCATCATCATCATCATCATCATCATCATATATAGCGTGAAGCTCCTGCCTGATGCCCATTGATTTCAAGTCTGCCCTTGCTTTCGGCCCATCTTTGGTCCTCTCTGGCATGTTGAGCAGGGTACCAAGCAGACTCTCGCACACGTTCTTCGTGATATGCATGACATCAAGGCTGTGAGGCACACGGTGGATCTTCCAGTACGGCAAGTCCCAGAAAACAGACCTCGTTTTCCATACCTTCAGCAGCGGCTCTGGCGCCTTTTGCTTCTTTCCCGGCAGTGGGCAGTCTTTCCAATTTTTCAACAGCTTGTCTATTTCCTCGCCGCTCCTCGTACACGGGCGTTTTCGGGGTTCAGTTTCACCATCAAACAGATCCTTGCGTTTCCTCCACGGGTCATTGTCGCGAAGCCACCTTCGATGTCCCATGAACACGGTTTTCAAAGACCCAGGATCTCTATCTAGCTGGCCATACGTTGTGTCATCCATGCACCTTACGCATCCAGAAAATCCATGGACTACCTGCCCCGCAAGATATCCGTAACCGAGATAGTCGTGCACCGTCGTGAGCAGTGCGGCTCTCATAGGGAAATATTCTTTCTCTGCGGCGTCCCACGTATTGGCTGGCGTTTTCCACAGCGTGTCAATCTCCTCTTTCAGCAGCCCCAGATACAGATTGATGTCGTTCCCTGGTTGTTTCGGCCCTTCAATTAGCATACTCATGTGAATGTACTTCCTCTTCATGCACAACCAGGGGGAAGGTTGTACATCCACACGAACACAGGCCAGGTGCTATGTGTGCTTCTCTGGCTGCCAAACGGATTGACTCCATCGGTGCTCGCACCCAGCATGATGTTCCTTGGATCGTTCCCAAATTCTGGGTATTCGAAGTTCAACGCTTGCCACTGGCTCGCATCCTTAGGGTGACTCAGCATCTTGTCTTTTTTATCTATCTCCGGATCATTTGCGTCATCTTCTCGCTTCTTCTCCTCCCTATCCGCGTGCCAACGCAGGAGCTTTGCTACCTTAGGGTCCGTGAAATACCGCTGCAGACGAGGAGTGATCGGAAAGTACCACACCACTTTTTGAGGAGCTTTCTTCCTCTTCTTGTATCGAGTGACACCGCACACCGGACATATGGTAGACTCCGCGTGCTCGTCCCGATAAATGATGCAATTGTTCATGCACACATGGTATTTCACGTGCGGTAAATCCAGAGGACACACGATTTTCTTCGCCTCCTCCAAACTGGTTGGGCACTTGTTCCCCTTGGGAAGACGTTCGTGCCAGAATGACATGTTCTCGTCGAAGAATGCGTCGGTCATTTTGTGTTTTACCTTCATCTCCAGAGCCATGAGCATTACTTTCAGGCGGGTATCCTCGGGCCTGCATCCTTCATACAATGGAGTAACCGCGTCAAACTCAAGTTTATCCATCTTGGCTTTCTCTCGGGCGGCAGCTCTTGCGTTATCCGTCTGCTTGAGAAGCACTCTTGAATATGAGGGTCCTGCACCCAGCCCATCGATGGTCCAGCGTCGTCTGCTCCGCCGGCATCATCATCATGTCCTGCATCTTCTACATGATGACTGTGTACAGCATCACCGTCGTGATCATCTCCTGGGGATTCTTCGTCTTCTCGCCCCCCGAGCCGCGGTGGTTGTCTTGCTGCCCTTCCTCATTTCTTGCCCGGCCCCCATGGACGACTTCGTAGTCATCTTCATCACCTTGCCACCGATAGGCATCCATGAAACCACGCAAGAGCAGGTGGTCCCGCACCTGCCCGGAATCCGGGTCCGCAATAAGGCTATTTAGCTTGCATCTTCGACACGGACATCTTATCTCCGTCTCGTTCTTTTGAAGCATCTCGGCCTTCGCGGACCTCAAAAACCTATTCACGATGCCTTCGGTCATCGTGCGGACCATGGTCGCCTGTGGGGTAGAGCAAAACGATATTTTAGAACCAAGAAAAAATTTGGCATGACTTTCCCTAAAAATAGGAACAAAAAGAATGCTTAATGCCAAAATTCTCGCCGAAACGGAAATGAATCAACATTCCGGCAAAATATTGGCAACTATCGCATTTCAAATACCGGTACACCTCCAAACACAAACACATATGCAACACCACAAACATATGCAACACCACGAACATACATAGATCTAGCTAGGCCATAAAAAGTGCATGTGCACATTGTTGTAGGGAGAACAACATAAATATAGCTTCCCCCCTTACTTACCTAGCAAAACAAGGTAACTTAACCACTTAATTTGAATGAATCTATGGTGGAAATGAGGTGAAAAAGAGGAGGCACCCGAGACAAGGAGGAGGCGGTGGAGAGAATGAAGTGGGGAGAAAGTGAGTGTGGCAGGAGAGGCTGTCCAAAATATCTTGTTGCTGCCCACTTACTAATGGCGCACCAGCAACAAATGCGCCATTAGTAATTCAGGTTACTAATGGCGCACCCCCTGGTGGTGCGCCATTAGTACTTTTGCAAAAAAAGGAATAAAAACAATAATAAAAAAATTAACATTAGTGGCGCACCTTCTGGCTGGTGCGCCATTACTAGTTACAACTAGTAATGGCGCACCACCAGTGGATGCGCCATTAGTATGTTTGGACAGGCGCACTAGTTCAAAAAAAATTGGTACTAATGGCGCACCGTGGGCAGGGTGCGCCATTAGTAGTTTCAACACTAATGGCGCATCAGGAGGTGGTGCGCCATTAGTATATACTAATGGCGCACCACATGTCTGGTGCGCCATTAGTGTCATTTCCATCTATAGCCCTTTTCCTAGTAGTGGAAGCCGGCCAGCCGGCTGCTTCGACAGCCGGTTGGCGGGGGGGAGCCGGCTTGCGTTATGTGAGTTCGTTAGTCCTTAGCCGTTTTTCATGTGGGCCCCCTTTTCCGCCTTTGGCTCTTGCTAGCCGTACAACCGATTCTTCAAGCTGTGACTTTTGCAAGAGGGGGCTTGGGTGCCGGCACATTACTTGTCTAACTGTAGGTAGAACTTGCACATAACTCAAGGCGGCAAGTCCCCGGGCCGACTAGTCGAACACGGTGCCAGACGAAAAAACGAATGTAGTGGCAAACCATGGGTATGATACCCGACATTCATAGATAAAAGAGGGTAGTCCCCGAGAACTCCCCAGGGAGCCCGTTGTCTCATACTTAGTACAAAAGGTAGCGTGGTACATACTGCATTTTAACTGTAAAATCTTCGGAGAAGATTGGCGTTCCATGGTCGCTCCGACTCCTTGCCGGAATCGTCTCTATTACGTGCCTTTGGCTTCTGCGCGTCGATTAGGTAGTAGGAGTCATTGCCTAGAGCCCGGCTGATGACGAAGGGGCCTTCCCAAGGGGCCGAGAGCTTGTGCTGGCCGGCTGTTCGCTGGATCAGCCGGAGCACAAGGTCGCCCTCTTGGAAAGATCTTGACTTGACCCTCTGACTGTGGTAACGGCGTAGACCCTGCTGGTAGATGGCAGACCAGTTGAGGGCTAACAGCCGACCTTCTTCCAGCAAGTCGACACCGTCTTCTCGTGCTTCCTTGGCCTCCGCCTCTGTCTACATGGTGACCCGAGGCGAGTCGAACTCGATGTCAGTTGGGATGACAGCCTCGGCGCCATATACAAGGAAGAAAGGGGTGAAGCCAGTTGACTTGTTCGGGGTAGTGCGCAGACTCCAGAGGACGGCCGACAGCTCGTCGAGCCAGCAGCCAGCCGAACGCTCTAGCGGCACGACCAGTCTGGCTTGATGCCGGAGAGGATGAGGCCGTTTGCACGCTCGACTTGGCCGTTTGACTGCGGGTGGGCAACGGATGCTAAGTCCAGTCGGATGCCCTGTGTCGTGCAGAAATGTGCCAGTGCTCCCTTGGCAAAACTCGTGCCATTGTCGGTGATGATGTTGTGTGGTACTCCGTACCTGGTTGTAATATCTGCAATGAATGTCACGGCAGTCGGCCCATTAAGTTTCTTGATCGGCTTTGCTTCAATCCACTTGGTAAATTTGTCCACGGCGACAAGTAGATGTGTCATGCCGCCGCGCGCCGTCTTGAATGGGCCGACCATGTCCAGCCCCCAGACGGTGAAAGGCCAAGTGAGGGGGATGGTCTTGAGTGCAGAAGCTGGCAGGTGATGCCTGGAGCCGAAGACTTGGCACCCTTTGCAGTGTTTGACTAACTCCTTGGCATCCTCCAAAGCAGTCGGCCAGAAGAATCCATGGCGGAAAGCTTTGGCAACTAGTGCTCTCGAGGCGGCATGGTGGCCGCATTCGCCCTGGTGGATGTCTTGGAGGATTGGTATGCCCTTCTCCAGCTCGACGTAGCGCTGGAAGACTCCAGTAACGTTGCGCCTAACAAGCTCTTGGTTCATTATTGTGTATGATCCAGCTCGGCGTTGGACTTGTCTTACCGAGATCTCATCAGTCGGCAGCTCTCCGGATAACAGGAAGTGGAGGATGGGCTGTGCCCATGATGGAGCTTTGACCTCTTCTATTGCCAAAACGGCTACTGCAACCAGGGTGGGCGGGCTGGGTTGTGAGGAGTTGGAGTCGGCCGCCGCCTGTTGTGCTAGTGCAGTCCCCGGGCCGGCTGCAGTAGTCCCTGGGCTGGGTTCGACTACGGCAGTTCCTAAACCGACTGTCGAAGTCCCCGCGCCACCTGCTTGGTTCTCGAAGTCAGATCCGACTGCGTCGGGGTCAGGCGGCATGAAGATGGAACTGGATTCCGGAGACGGCTTGACAGACGGCTTGAGGAGGCGTTGGAGGGCGACGTCGGTTGGTATAGCTTGCCGAGTGGAGACTATTCGTGACAGGGTATCTGCTTGCTCGTTGTCGGCCCATGGCACATGGAGGAACTCACACCCCTCAAAGTGTCCACTGATCTGCTGAACGAGGAAGCGGTAGCTCGCCATGTTTGCGTCCTTGGTGTCCCAGTCGCCGGATGATTGCTGGACCACCAAGTCTGAGTCGCCATAGCACAGGATCCGGCGGATGCCGAGTTCCTTGGCTAGCCGGAGCCCGTGTATGAGTGCTTCGTACTCGGTCACATTGTTGGAGGCGGCAAACTGGATTTGCAAAATGTATCCGAGTTTGTCGCCTTTGGGAGAGGTGAGGACGATGCCGGCTCCCAAGGCGCATCTTGGATCTGTCAAAGTGCATCTGCCAATGAGTGGAGTCGGGGGCCGGTGGCAGGTACTGGGTCTTGGCCCAGTTGATGAGGAAGTCGGCCAATGCTTGGCACTTGATGGCGGTGCGGGGCTAGTAGTATATCGTGTAAGGAGCCAGCGCAATGGCCCACTTCGCCACTCGGCCGGATGCATCCCGGCTGCCTATGATCTCGGCGAGCGGGGCAGTGCACATGACCGTGATGGGATGCTCTTGAAAGTAGGGCTTGAGTTTCTTGGAGGCGAAGTACAAACCATAGCACATCTTCTGATAGTGCGGGTAGTTCTGCTTCGAGGTGGATAGTACCTCGCTCAAATAATACACCGGCCTCTAGACTAGCTGAGCTCGGCCTTCTTCTGGACGCTGGACCATGATGACTGTGCTGACCACCCGGCTAGTGGCGGCAATGTAGAGGAACATGGGCTCTTTCTCAGTCGGTGCCGCCAGGACAGGCGGTGTGGATAGCATCTTCTTTAGCTCGTGGAAAGCTTGGTCCGCCTGGTCATTCCACTCAAAGTGAGTGGACTTCTTCATGAGTCGGTAGAGGAGGAGAGCTTTCTCTCCAAGCCGGTTGATGAAGCGGTTCAAAGATGTCAGGCATCCAGTGAACTTTTGGACATCTCGCAGCTTGGTGGGAATCTTCATTCTCTCTATAGCCTTGATCTTGACTGGGTTGCACTCGATGCCGCATTCGGAGACCAGGAAGCCTAGGAGCTGGTCGGCTGGTACCCCGAACACGCATTTTTCCGGGTTGAGCTTGATCTGAAACCGGCACAGATTCTCAAAGGTCTCCTTGAGGTCTTCCAGCAAGGTGTCGCATTTCTCCGTCTTCACCACAACATCGTCTACGTAGACGTGGGCATTTCTGCCAAGTTGCTTGAGGAGGCATTTCTGCATGCAACGCTGAAAGGTGGCACTGGCATTCCTCAAGCCGAATGTCATAGTCAGGTAACAGAAAGCTCTGAATGGGGTGATGAAGGCGTTCTTCACGCGGTCAGCCGGGTTCAATTTTATCTGATGGTAGCCCGAGTAAGCATCCAAAAAACTCAACAGCTCGGATCCGGCTGTGGAGTCTATCACTTGATCAATCCTTGGCAGGGCAAAGGGATCTTTAGGGCAGGTTTTGTTGAGGCTGGTGTAATCAATCCACATGCACCACTACTTATTCTTCTTCAACACGAGGACCGGGTTGGCAAGCCATTCTGGAAAGAACACTTCCATAATGAAGCCGGCTGCCAGAAGTTGGGCTATTTCTTCTCCGACTACTTTTCTCTTCTCTTCTGACAGGCGGCGCAAGGGCTGCCTGACCGTCTTGGCGTCAGATCAGACATGTAGCTTGTGCTCGGCGAAATACGTTGGGACACCCGGCATGTCTTTGGGAGACCATGCGAAGATGTCCCGATTCTCATGGAGGAAATCGACGAGCTCGCCTTCCTATTTGCTGTCGAGGCCGGTGCCCACGACAGCGTACCTCTCCGGGTGCTCCGGGTCCAGAGGTATCTTCTTTGTATCTTTGGCCGGATGGAAAGAACCTTGAGCATCACATTCCTTAGGGTTAGGGGACAGGGCCGGGTGCTTGCCAGCCATGGCCACAACTCGATCCAGCATCTTCTTCTCTTCAGCAATCACAAGGGACTCGGCCAGTCGGCTGCTGGCTGCTGCACACTCAGAAGACTTCTTGTAGTCTCCGGCTATGGTGATGATGCCCTTGGAACTCGGCATCTTCATCTTGAGGTAGGCGTAGTGGGGCACAGCCATAAACTTGGCAAAAGTAGGTCGGCCAAGCAATGCGTGGTACGGGCTCTCCAAATCCACTACCTCAAACCATATTGCTTCTCGGTGGAAGTGATCCTTGCCCCCAAAGAGGACATCCATCTTGATCTTGCCGATTAGTGAGCAGGATAGGCCAGGTACAATGCCATGGAACACAGTCCGGCTTGGCATGAGCTGTTTTGGCTTGATGTTGAGCATATCCATGGTATCTCGGTACAGTATGTTGATGCTGCTCCCGCCATCTATCAGCACGCGGGAGAAATGGGCAGCTCGCCTTTCTGTCGCGAGGGTAGCGTCCAAAACCAATGCGTAGGAGCCAGGAGACGGCATCACCTCTGGGTGATCGGCCTGGCTCCAACTGATGGGCTTTTCTGACCAGTGCATAAACTCGGGGTTGTTGGAGGCGACCGTGTTGACCGTGTTGACTTCTTGCGCCGATCTTCTGTCTGGCTTGTAAAGACGACGTAGGCGGCATGTTCATCGGGGAACTCGTCTTGGATAGCTCCGACTGCAGGCCGCTCGCCCTTGGAGATTCGTGTGAGCCAGTGACACTTTTGAGTTGTGTGGTTGGACGGCTTCACGCCGCTGTGGAACTTGCAGGGGGCATCGAGGGTTTGCTCGTAGGAGAAAGACGGCTGCCAAGCCGGCCTGCCGCCCTTCTGCTTCTTGGGTGCCGGCCGTCCCTCAGGTTGCTCGTCTTCGACTGTGGCCACTTGCCGGCTTGTGGAAGTCGGCATAGGGGCCTTGCACTTGTGATCGTTCTGGTACGGGCGTCAGCTTGATTCTCCAGCACTTTTCCAGAGGCGTCTACCCGGAGCTCAGTCTTCATTGAGGAGTCGGTCGTGGCATGCTTGTCTGCTATGATCAGCAGCTCGTCGAGGGTAGCCGGCTCATCGCAGAGGAGTCGGTCCTTGAGGAGGGTGCCCTCTCTACACCCGTCGATGAAGTATTCTATGGCTTGAACCTCGTGCACCCCTTCGCAGGAGTTGCGAAGCTCGGCCCAACGCGTGAGGTAGTTGCGTGTTGATTCATTGGACCCTTGTACACATAAGGAGAGCTGCCAGGGCTTGGGGGCCCGTTTGTAGGTGCTGGTGAAGTTGCGTATGAAGGCTTCCATGAAGTCCAGCCAGCTGTTCATGCTGTAAGGCTTGAGGCTGTTGAGCCAGGTGCGCGTCGTGCCTTGGAGCATTAGGGGGACATATTTCACGGCAACGCGCCTATTGCCGTTTGCTATGTGGACTGCGGTGCAGTAGTTGATCAACCAATCTTCCGACTTCATGGAGCCGTTGTACTTGGGCGTGTCTCTCGGGAGCGAGAACCCTTTGGGGAAGGGCTCGTCGTGGATGCGGGGGCCTAAACATGGCGGGCCGACATCATCTTCTTCTTCCAGGGCCAGGGATCGCGCAAGGCGGTCGATCCGATGGCGGGCATCATTCTCGCCGACTCCCTCGCAGCGACGAAGTCGGCCACTGAGAGTCGGATGCGCGACAGGCGGCGGGGTGGGATATTTCTCCCCACGAGGCGGAGGAGGCGTCGGGTCGCCCCGTCGTTCCACACCTCGAGGGCGGCCGTCGGCGTCACGCTCGATGGTGATTCGAGTCCGGCTGCGGCTAGCAGCCGGCTCCTTCTCTTGTCTCGCACGGGCGCCGCCCGCAGTCGGCATGCGCGACATCGCACCGTGCTCTCGGCAAGGGGGACTCCCAGCCCGAACGCCGGCTTCGTGCCGCTCTGCGGCCGCGTCGATTAGCTGCTGGATGCGTCTGGTCATGTAGGGGAGCTCGTCGGCCCCCAGTCCATTTAGCTCTTCCACGATCGACTGGGCAGCACGTAGATTCTCGAGGGGCATGGCGTAGACTGGGAGGTCCGCTCCCAGCATGCTGGCGACGGCCGCGCCGCATTTCTTGATGACGCCGGCTCGGCTTGGCCCTTCTGGAGGCGGCACGGTCGACTTCACACTGGTGGGCCTCAGTGAGGCGCCTCATGGTTGCTATCCTCTGGCCCTCCACAAGGAGAGCAAGGCGGCGTGCCTCCAGTGCCTCGGCGTCAGCTCCGCCGGGATGGGGTCAGACAGATCGTGCAGCGTTGCCTGTAGGGCGTCGCGGGTGTTTTCGTCGGAGGAGACGCCGTGGCTGATGACTAACACCTCGGTGACGGTGCTGCCGCCACTGTCGGCCCGAGGAAGAGGGTCGTCGAAGATGATCACGTTGGTGGGGAAGGTGTCGAGTGACGTCGTGTCGGAGTCGACAAGCATCGGGTCGGTGGAGCCGACCGACTCCAAGTCCGCGGTAGACTCGCTGGAGACATGGAGTTGGTCAAGGAGGCTGGCGAGGCGGCTCTCGGGGCAGCATGTGCCCGCGTCAGATGCGGGCTCGTCAGAGATGCGAGTCTAGCCAAGAAGATCAGCGAGGCAGCTCGCTGCGCAGGCGTCGTTGACGCTTTGCAGCGCGTCGGGGCAAGCGCCATCGGGCGTGCCAGGCTGGCTACACTCACTGGGGAGGAAAAGGGTTCCCGTCCAGAGCAGGTCTCCGGACGACGATGCACCTGGCCCCACGGTGGGCGCCAAATGTCGGGTGGTAGTTGCGACATATGCCAACGGATGGCTTATCTGAGTGGGAGCCAGTAAGACATCGCCGGTGCCTGGAAATGGGATGAGGCGAAGGCATGCACGCCGGTGGATCTTACCCAGGTTGGGGGCTCTCCGTGGAGATAATACCCCTACTCCTGCTCTGCGGGGTCTCTGCATGATCACTAGATCAACAAGAAGCTACAAGAGGCTCCTTGAGCTGTTCGGTGGAAGGAGGAAGAAAGGCAAGGCTAGCTCTCTCCTCTTCCTCTCATGGTGTCTAAAACTATCTGAGATCAACCCTTTGCATGGGTGCCCCGGGAGGTTTATATAGGCCTACCCCCCGGGGGTACAATGGTAATCCGGCTGGGCGTGGGCCCTAGTCGTCAGTGTTTATGACCGCCGGCTTCTCCGCCAACTGCTGGGGCCCGCCGACTGGTTGGTCCCGCCGGCTGTCGGCTCATTGGTCGACAGGTCGGCCCCACCGCTTGCGGGTCTTGTCGGGGGCTGGTTACTGTTGCCTCGCCTCTGATGACGAGGGCTTTGTCGAGGTAAGCATGGCTACAGTACCGCCGCCTTGCGGACTCTCACTGTAGCCTTATCTCGTCTTGTCTCCTTAATGATGCGCACGCCCCGAGAAAGAGGGCAAGCCGGCTATAGGAAGCCGGCCATGCCTCAAGCCGGCTGGGGGGAGGCTAGGCCGCCTTCAGGCGTCTCTCTGACCGAAGGGGCCCGCCGCCTACGGGCCGTACTGGCAGCCCGTCGTGGATGGCGTCAGGATCATCATGGCAACAGTGCCACGTCGGACAGGCGATGGCGGTTCCTTACGGCGTACTGTAGCCATGCGAGCTCCGGGATTCGGGGGTGGCAAGGTCCACTGTTGCCACGCCCCGTCCCATCATCGTTATGGGGGTGCAGACTTTTAGGGCACAGCCCCTGGCCGCCTGCCTGGGGCCGCTCTCTTGGAGTCGGTTCTCTTGGGCCGGCTTCTTGGAGTCAGTCTTTTCGTGGCCGGCTTCTTGGAGTCGGCCCTATGGTGGCGTCCCCCAAGAGAGTTTAGGATAGGGCCGCCTTCTGGTAGCCAGCCGGTGATATAGCCGGTCGGAGGAAAGCGGCCCCGCGTCTGGGGTGCTTCAAGGCTCGGTCGGCCCATTGTTTTTTCTAATGGCCTAAGGGAGTCGGTTAGGCTACCCGTGGTCATTTACACCGACAGTGCTATTTCCCTGTAATGTCTTGTGTACATTTTACTTGAACATTAAATTATCCAGAAAAAATGTTCTTACTGGACCTGATAGTTGCCACGGCCCAAATATACTCGTACTATTAAGATGCCATGGCCCAAAATAACCTGGGCTGAAAAGCTATTCAGAAGTATTATAAGCAGGCTTCGACTCAAATAGAAAATAGAAACAAAAAGGAAACAAACTATGTGGAAGGTAAAAGCCCATTATAGAAAAGGCCGAAAAACATCAAACAAAAAAAATATCCTAAAACGCTGAATTAATGGGCTCGGCCCATGTAAAACACCGAATCGGACCGGGCTGAATCTTGTCAGTGACCTTTTCAATTGGTCGCAATTTTGCCATGTCAGATGGCCACGTCAGTGACCAAACAGAAGATCATGGGTTCAACGACCTTCTGAGAGAAGGTCGTTAATTTCAGTTTACGATCGCCAGCTTTTGACCTTCTGTTTTTGGTCACAAAAAGGTCGCAAATGAAAAACTATGACCTTTCAGCGGCCAATAGTGAGGGTCACAAGTTGACATATTTCTTGTAGTGATTCGGAGTATAGAAGATCTAAAGTCACCCCAGGATGGCAACGGTCAGGCGTTCACTCTGTATTCTTAAAGAACACTACTGGCAGGCATTACCAGTAACGCCCCATCTTAACTCACATTGGACCCTATGTAACGGAGGTCTGCAAGGGTCCTAGCGCACTCCATATAGGCCAACCTCCACCTCTGGCACAAGGGTTCGCACCCCTTGTAACATCCACGCATAATCCAGTCGACAAAGCCTTAGGGCACCGAGACGTAGGGCTTTTACCTCCTCAGAGAGGGGCCCGAACTCGTAAACTCGCGTGGACAACCTCACCGTAGCTAGGACCTTGCCTCCTCCTACGTACCCCCTACTCTTACTGTCAGACTTACTCCCACTACAGCCCGCGGGGTGGGGTTGCAGGGGGTCCCCGTGGGGTGGGGTGGGGTGGGGTGGGGACATGGGAAGAGAGAGAGAGAAGTGAGCAAAAAGACACCGTGGGGAGAATTTAAGTGTCCTACAAACCTTTACCGAGAGTTATGTCGGTGCGACTCTCGGTAATGGTATAAACACTAGATCTAGGGTTTATACCTTTTCCAAGAGCTCCTCTCGATAAAGCATAATACCCACCCCTTTACCGAGAGCTGTGCTCGGAATATTCACCTATGTCGAGAGCTGCTCATGGAAATGATAGGCCCCCTCCGCAAATGGCGATGCATGTCGCAAAGACATCACGTAGGATTTTCCATGCCACTTCTGGGCATGATTTCATGTGTCCCCTTGCAGATCTGCAATTTTCGGCGGTGAAAACCTAGTAGCGCAATAAATATCTCAAATATTGCAGGCGGGTCCGAAACATGCGGGGGGCTGGGACGTGTCATGTGGTGGCCTCCTTTCAGAGCACGAGAAGTTTTGAGGCCAACAGAGCAACAGGACCAGCACTTCCTTCATCAACGGGACACGTTCCCTCTCGATACCCACAGACTAGCTCGGAGATGGTGTTGTTTACAAACGGACCGAGTGGAGGTTTATTTGAAACGTGCCCAAACATTTACCACACCCTGTGTGGCCCGCATGATGACACCGTGCCAGGTCCTGAGAAATTCTACCATTGTATGATTTTTCGGGGATTTTCACGATTGCATCAGTTATGCATAATTTTGCACCCCGGTTGCAGGGCATGCCCCTCCCTCATCAGCACATGGCCTACGCATATCGCAAAGACATCACGTAGGATTTTTCATGCCACTTCTGGGCATGATTTCATGTGTCGCCTTGCAGATCTGCAATTTCCGATGGTGAAACCCTAGCGGTGTAATAAATGTCTCAAATATTAGAAAATGTGGGGGCTTGGCACGTGTCATGCGATAGCCTCCTTTGAGAGTACGAGAAGTTTTTAGGCTAGCTAATGGGGCAACAGGACCAGCACTTGCTTCACAAACTAGACAAGTTCCCTCTCGGTACTCCCAAAGTATCTCAGAGATGGCGTGGTTTACAAGCGGCCTGAGTGGAGGCTTATTCAAAATGTTCCCAAACTTTTACCACACCCTGCATGTCCGTATCATGACACCGTGCCAGATCCCGAGCAATTCCACCATCATACGATTTTCCGAGGATTTTAACGGTTGCATTAGGCATGCTACCGAGGTAATTTCGCACCCCGATTGTAGGGTCTGCCCCTCACTCATCAGCACGTGGCCTACCCATATCGCAAAGATATCACGTAGGATTTTCCATGCCGCTTTTGGGCATGATTTCATGCGCTGCCTTGCAAATCTGTAATTTCCCTTGGTGAAATCCTAGCGGTGCAATAAATGTCTCGAATATTGCATGGAGGTCCGGAAAATGCGAGGGACTGGCACGTGTCATGTGATTGCCTCCTTTGACAGCACGAGAAGTTTCGAGACCAACGGAGCAACAAGACCAACACATCCTTCACAAACCGGACACGCTCGGTACCCAGACACTAGCTCAGAGATGGTGTGGTTTACAAGCTGCCTGAGTGGAGGCTTATTCAAAATGCGCCCAAACTTTTACCACACCCTCCATGGGCGATGTCATGACACCGTGCCAGATCCTCAGCAATTCCTTCACAAACCGGACACGTTCCCTCTCGATAGCTCTCATACACACGAAAAGTCAAACAAACAATTAACTGAATGGTCGTCATTAAGCTGGGCGGGACTAAATTCAGCTCCCACTAATATATAGATCGGTGCAAAAGAAGAAAATAATAATTCCAGTAAATATTGCTTTGCTGAGAGCCATTCCGCACACGCTCGGTAAAGCTGGGTGATCGTCAGAGGGACGTCAACCACTGCCGGTCTTGCCATGTGGCAACCGTTTGCCGAGTCCCGCGGACTAGCTCTCGGTATATGTGGGGGTTTGCCAATGTCTGCCTTTTGCCGAGTGTGCTTTACCGCTTCGTATCGGCAGGGCCGGGCCCATAGTTGTACATACTGTTCGGCCTTCAAAGGTCCCATAAATTTGGGGGGGGCAAACTTTTTATATGCCTATGCATATATTCATGGGCAGGCGTTGGGCCACACATGGCACTGGGCCGCTGCCTGATGGCCTCGAGCATCCCAGGCGCTACTCGATGCCTCGATGCCTTGATTGATCGAAATCACTAGTTGAGGAGTACTCGTTGCAAAGATCAATCCAACTCCTCGGGTTGCGACAAGTGGCACACATGCAGCGCGCCACTTATCGCAACCTGGGAGTTTAAACTTTTTTCGTACTTCCGTTTATTCAAAATGTTTTATCTCTCAAACCATGCGTCCAAATCTCGAACCGCTTTCACCGTTGGATTCCTCACGTCGAGATATTCAAAACTAGATCCTATGTTGATAGGTTTTGACAAACTTTTTTTTCACAAAAAAACCAGACGAAAAAACCGAACCTGGAGCACGGGTTTTTCCCTTTCCAAAAGAGGCACGCCTGTGCCTCTCACGAAATCACAACCGTATCTCTCGTGGAAGCAAAATCGTGACTCTCACGGAAGGAAAAAAAGAAGAGAAAATATGTTTTTTTTATTTCTGAGGAGGCACAAACGTGACTCTCATGAAAGCACAACCATGCCTCTCGCGGAAGCAAAACCGTGACTCTCACGAAAGAAAAAAAACAGAAAACACGTTTTCTTTTTTCGTTTCCGAGAGGCACGGCCGTGACTCTCGCGAAAGCACAACCGTGTCTCTCGCGGAAGCAAAACCGTGATTCTTGCGAAAGAAAATAAAATACAAAACATGTTTTTTTTTGTTTCCGAGAGGCACGGCCGTAACTCTTGCTAAAGCACAACCGTGCCTGTCACGAAAGCAAACCGTGACTCTCGCGAAAGGAAAAAAAAACAGAAAACGCATTTTTTTTCCTTTTCCGAGAGGCATGGTCGTGACTCTCGCGAGAGCACACCCGTGCCTCTCGCGGAAGCAAGACCGTGACTCTCGCGAAAGGAAAAAAAATAGAAACGCGTTTTTTTTTATTCCGGGAGGCACGGCCGTGACTCTCGCGAAAGCAAAACTGTGTTTCTCGCGGAAGCGAGACCGTGACTCTCGCGAAAGCAAAACCGTGTTTCTTGCGGAAGCAAGACCGTGACTCTCACGAAAGAAAAAAACGCATTTTTTGGCGCAAATAATTTTTTTATCGAAAAGCTAAGACCGGTGGAAAACCAAAACGTCAAAAAGCCGGAAAAAAAACGTTATAAAATCCGAAAACGCGTGCGAAAAAATTAAAAAAAAATCCGGACGGAGCACCCAGAGCGCGACATGTGGAATGGCTGAGAGCGCGCCAAGTAGAGCTGATCGTTGCGAGGTTTCCGAAGGAGCGCTTGTTAACTAGTTGCCCCGTTGAATGATGCTCGATGCCTGCCGCCAGCCTTGATTGATGATCGATGCGTGCCGCCAGCTCCAGGTTCAGCTGATGTGCTCGATCTTCCCTAGAAAAAGTTGTTCTGCTTGATCGGAAACTAAACGGCGTTTCAATTCTGCTCGATCGATCGCCTCCACATTCCACAGGCGGGCGACACGGCGCATCCTCCTGGCTCGTGCTATCGAGACTTCCAGATCCGGCAACGCTGCGACGGACGACGTGGCGACAGGTAAGGCACAGGCAGGACGAGGGTAAATTATTTACAACGGTTTTGGCATTACAAATACAATAAAATCCTCATTGGTTCACAACTTTGAATCCATCGATTTCCTCTCGCGATCTCGGGTTCTCAAATAGGAATTCCGCTGGCTTGTACACCTAACTCTTCTCCTATTCTCCTAATTCCTATTTTCTTATTTATATATCAAACTTTTATTTAAGAAATTATATCACATACAATATAATTACTCGATACTTCTTTTTTGTAGTGAGATATGGCTCCATTCTTTAGTTTCACACATGACCCTGGATTTTTCCGGCCCGGCCCTGCGTATCAGCATACGTGGGAGTTTGCCGTGCTGTCACTTTTGCCGAGAGTTGCGGTCGGCATATACATATTTGCTGAGTGCGCGTGGTTTGGCTCTTGGAGAAGAGCCACACGTCCGGCGTATACAAAAATTCCAGTAGTGAATACTCATTACATTGCTGTCCTTCACGAAGCAATAATTGCACTACAAGAGCTGTTAGAAACGAGAACCAGTCTAACGGTCTAATCTTAGGCCATCTTCTTGTCCACTGAATCTAACCAGCAATCCAGACAACAACAGCAGTACAGCAGTTGCCAAAGAAAGGCAAGTTGGCCTTGTGTATGGACATGGTTGCAAAATAAATTGATTTACTCCTTACTAGTTGCCTAGTTGCTTCCCCCTTGACGTGACTGCCGCGTAAGTAAACTTTCTAACTGTTGATCACATGCACTCCATCCTTTGCCGAAGACCGAGCAAAGCGCGGATGGAGCTGCGCTAATTACATCAACCACAGGTATTGACGGGTTCTTCATTAGCGATTATTGCACGACAGGAGCTGTTAGGAACTAGTGCAAGTCTGACACTATGCCTATCTTCATGTCCATTGAATCTGACCACCAACCATGAAAATAACTGTCAGACAAATGCAAGTTGGCCGTACCGCCGTTGATTTGGCACCTGTGTTAGTAAGCTTTCTATTTGTTAGTAATCGTGTCCATTCCTTCCATCCCTAGCTGAAGACTGATCAAGGCGCCGATTGAGCTGCTAATTCTAGCAACCACAGGTGTTGATGAGCTTTTGTAGCGATAGCAATGGGCGTAGTGGTGCTTCTTTCGGATACAAATTAAATGGTATACTTTTTTGTGTCATATAACTCATATTTCATAGGTTAAATTGATGATCTGCAAAAAACACGTAGTTGAGAAAAAAAGCAGATATGTAATTAACCCATGTTGTCATTTAAATAAGGCAATAGGTTATACTTAAGTGACAGACCTGGCACCTGGCAGCCGTGCGGACATATTAGGTGGTCGTCGAAGTGAACGGAACTCCCGGCCCATGATGGGTCAGGGTGCACCAGCGGCTCCTCGTTCGCTTCAAGGACGGTGGCATCCACCTCTTTTCATGCGGAGAACACTTGGGCAATGGCCTCAGCGTTATGGTAGATGCTGCATGTCGGTTCACCCTGCTGTGAAATGACAGAGACTAGTTCCGCTCCACGGCATTGCCAGCCTCCTGGCGGTCATGGTGATGGTCTTTGGTGCGCTTATATCCCACCCATCTGCTAGTGCTACTCTGGCTTATTGCGGAGAATTGGCAAGCGTGACAGTTGGAAGATCTGTTACCAAGATGATGTTTGAAACACACTTAATGTCAGAGGTGAAAACACTTGTTCTGGTCTTTACTAGCTGGCTCAGCAGCAGTGAACTTGCGTCATTATATTGTTGAATTCGTTGTCCCTGATACGACAGTGCCGTTAGGGCATTTTATCTTCTTAAAGGCGTTGCTACAAAAGAAGTTGACATAGTCCTAGGTGTTGAATTCATATTTTGTAATGACTCTACTATAGTTGTTTGTCTATGTTTTTCACTTGTGGATTACTTTGGCATTGTTGCATTGCATCAATTTTAATAACATGATTGTGCGCATCAATTGGTCCAGTGGGCCCAACCACCTTTTCTAAATTAAAAAATAGGTTGTACCTAAGCGCCAATTGGGTGTTTACAAGGTGTGGGTTTGGTACAAATATAGCTTGCATGTTAACTGCTAAATATAACTTTTTGGAATTGCATTACTCATAGATGCTGGGTGTTCGGATCTCGGGATCCGTCATCTGGCACCAGTTGCGAGTCGGGAAGACGTAGTTGCCGGTGAAAACCGAGCCGACGGTGGGCGATAGCGGCGTTCCACGTCGTTACCTTGATGAAGGCATCGTCATGTGACTACCGTCGACCCACTCGTATTGCTCCGGGGGAAACCCTAAGATATGGTGTTCCAGACCGAACGATGGCGGCACTGCGGTGTCGTTTCTCTCTTGGGAGCATCGTTTTGTGGAGCAGCGCTGGAAGTCAGAGGCGGGAGGTGGAGCGGCTTCGTCTTGCACGGAGCTTCGGTGGAAATGTCAAGTGATGCCTGACCGACAGGTGCTACGCATGGTCATGCCTGGTCGGCAGGTGCTACGCACGACAGATCCTCCAAGGGCTTCAAGCTGTGTCGGCTGGTGGTACTTGGCAGCATAGCGCTGAGGTGTATCAGTGACGACCGCGACGTGTTCAGTTGTTTGCGCGCAGGGAGGAGGTGCCGTTGGGCGCCGTGGTAGCGTCGACGATAGCTGGACCGAGCAAGGTTGATGCATCAGTGCAGTTCTGAAGATGGAGCGGTGACAGTTGGCGGCGGCGGCCTCTGAGAGCACGCCGGACCAGTGTGTGCCCCAGACCCGGCAAGTGGCTAGGTTGGGGTCTCAGGTCTTAGATGTTAGGCTGTGCTGCGATGTCTGTTTGGTATTAGGCTCAGGCTATCTGCGCCCCTTCATCAACTGGATAGGTGTAGCGACAGTTTGTTGCTTAGACGGCGGCTTTAGTCTTACTGTTGTATGACTTTGTAAGCTATATGCATCGCCCAGATGCAGGGGGGCATCCTCCTTTTATAAAATAAAAATTACTCATAGATTCTAAAACAAAAGACCAAGAAGAGTAGTATAGCTCTCATGAGTATTGGCTAATTTCATTCCTAATGCGCAACATTTTGGTTTGACAGAGATTTTTGGGTCCTTTAGATTGTTGAATACAAGTAGGCCAAACAAGTTATGAACGTAGTGCTTACTATCAAGGGCCCTTTGTTTTTTTATGTATGCAATACGTATGCTTATTGTGGTAGTTGTCAAAACTACAAATAAGTTTTTGTGAAGTTGTACTTTTCAAACTTCCATTACCCATAATCACAAAGTCAGCACACACTAGAGAGCTAGAGGGGGGAGCATGATTTAATATTTCTTTGTCCAGTTGACCTGTGGAAGTTTTGTTTTGACCGAGCCTTGTGTAGCTATCAAAGATATGAGCACGATTAATGACCTTGAACAAGTCGTACCAACAAACTAGTTGGCTTTCATATAAGTGTCTCCAAATGCACGCAGCAAAGCGAAACTCACATAGTAACAGAAGTAGAAGAACAACAATAGAGTGAAAAAGCGAGCGAGATGGCAAACTGCTTCGGGGAAGTTGTCGACGACGGCAAGCTGAACAAAATGGAGAGGTACATGGGTAAGCCAAAGTCACGCCAAGACAGAGCAAGAGAGGCCTGGAATCAGATCAGCAAGGACGACAAGGACGCCAACGCTACCAGGTATGTCGAAGGTCTCAAGTCCATGTATGGCAATGGACAGTCCACATTGTGCCTTGTGTATAATGCGACGGGCGACACCCTCCGCAAAGTCGACAACCACGACTGGTATGGTTATATTGGCAGTGCTCCCTACCCCGCCGAGATCGGCAACGGCCAGTGGGCTGCCTTCCATCACGTCCACCGGGCTGGCGAGCCGTCGGGTTCCGTAGGCGCTGTTGTGTACCGTGGGAAGAATGGCGAAGGGGTGGACAAGGACTATCTTGTTGCATGGAGTACTCCATGGGGCATGTGGTACCGTAACAAGGTAATCCTAAGAGTAGTTAATCATTCCAACTTAATTACTCCGTTCGATTTGATGTACTATAACACATATAGTATATTTTGATTGTCAAAGTTTTCCCTAAGTTTCTCCTAAGAACATATACAAGCTCAAGAACATATTGTCAACATACGAAACCAATGGATTTTCTGTCATAAAGCTCATGTATTAATGGATAATTATTCCTCAAAGTTCAAACACGTATGAGCAATTGAAATATGTCCCAATATTTCTGGTACAACCCGGACCAAAAGGGAGTTATATTAAGCTAACAAGCCTATGGTAATACTACTTCCATGGTTACTCATGGGATAATAACATTTTATTAATCAATGCATATGCAGGCTTATTGCGAGATAGGTGCCGTCAATTGCTACCAAAATCTTTGGGCTGGTATGTACAATAGAGTGGCCAATTCTGATTATTCTTCGAGTGCTAGATCCGATGGGTGCGAGATTGATGCAAGAATTGAAACAGGCGATAGCCCAAAATTTACTGCAAAAATCACCGTCCGCTGATCAGTCATATCCAGCAATTGTGTGCCATGCGCCGCCTCTATGGTTGGCACTTTGATTTAGTTGGAGGATGGCGTTTGTTTGTATCGTCAGTTCATGTAGTTCCGAATAAACGGCACTGAACCTATTTGCACACTTTCATCTATTCAGTATCATAATTTCAGTTTGATTTATTACGGACTAGCTAATTGTCCGTATGTTGTAATGGGGCACAAATATATACGCAATCATCACTATTTACTGTCATTTTCTTGTTATGTGATTACGTATCAAAAATAGACTTCATTTCCCAACTGAAGTACACCAATAAGACTTGGGGCTGTTGATGCGGATTTCAAGAAAGACCAGTGGAATGGGTTGTTCTATATCTTATATAGCGGGCGAAAGCGTCTTTCGAGAAAACCCATTTGAGTGAGGGAAATCAAAACGGGCAGTAGAGGAGGGGATTGTTGGAACCACAGCCCTCTCTCACTCTGGGCTAGAGATAGAAGAAGACACAAGACACAAGAAATTTCGGGCCGCCGCACGAACGCCACCGTGGGCGCAGGCACGCCCTAATCTTCTTTATCTTTTCACTAGCTACATCGCTGCAACACCGGCTCTTGCGTCTTAGCTACATCAGGTCTGGAGGGTTTTATACCTGCGCGTGTGCACGTACACACCGCATCCTACCTCCCCACGTACAGCAGCTACCTCTGCACGATCTGCCCGGCTAGCGCACGACGCGCACCACGCGCCCAGAACGCGGCCAGCTCCACAGATCGCTACAACGGCCTAACTACTACAGACGCCACACCTGCATGTAGCTCCATGCACTAACTAAGTCGGCTAGCATGCACGCCTGACTATGACCCAGCCAACTACACGCACCATCTCAACACACATGTGCATGGTTTATTGCTAACAATCCCCCCCTAAACCATGACCTCGCCGGAGCACCGATTCGTCGTCGCTGACGTCGCCATGGCTGCCTCCACCTGATGCCACCGCGCGCCTCAGCCGGTCGTTGTGACGTGCCACCAGCTCACCTTCGTCGGAGTTGGTGTAGCCCCCCGTCGTCGATGTCGCCATGACCGTGACCCTGGTGCACCGACGACGGTCGCACTGTGCTCCGTCACGCCTCCGGCGACATACGCCGAGCTCCTTCTCCGTCGGCGACACACGCCTGGCGTCCCTCCGTGTCACGCCCGTCCCGCACGCATCCGACGTGCCCGACGAGCCTGACCGCACCAGTGAGTCCCGCACGTCCCCCGCGCATCTGACACGCCCGACGAGCCCGACAGCACCAGACGCTCACCGCGTGCCCCTCCGCGTCCGCCATGGCAGCCGCCAGCGACAAACGCCAGAAGGATGTAGCCGAACTCGAGCACCACGGCGACATACGCCTCCTCCCAACGTCAACTGCACGCTCGTACGCGCGCCCGCGGTCCCGACGTGTTCGACGCGTCTAGTGCGCACCCATAACACGCACCGGTCGTGCCCGGCTCGCCGCCGCGTCTTATTGCCCTGCATCGCCGCGGCCTCCATGCCGCCATGCAGTGCCTCCACGCTACTATGTTGTGCTGCGCCGCCGCGCCACCACGCAGCGCCTCGGCGGCCTCCGCGGTCGCCGCACGTACGACATCACCGCCCACCGCATCCGCCACGCGCCATGACAGCCACAGCGCTGCCCACCTCCATGGGCCAACACACGGCCCGGAGCTCCATCGCGCATCCGCCACGCGCCATGACAGCCACAGCGCCGCCCACCTCCATGGGCCAACACACGGCCCGGAGCTCCATCGCGCAGCCGCCGGCGAGCGCCGCCATCACTGCCACGCCTCCGACACGGCAAGCACGCCCGAGACACCAAGCTCATGATACCAATTGTTGGAACCGCAGCCCTCTCTCACTCTGGGCTAGAGGTAGAAGAAGACACAAGACACAAGAAATTCCGGGCCGGCGCACGAACGCCGCCGTGGGCGCACGCACGCCCTAATCTTCTTGATCTTTTCACTAGCTACATCGCTGCAACACCGGCTCTTGCGTCTTAGCTACATCAGGTCTGGAGGGTTTTATACCTGCGCGTGTGCACGTACACACCGCATCCTATCTCCCCACGTACAGCAGCTACCTCCGCACGATCTGCCCGGCTAGCGCACGACGCGCACCACGCGCCCAGAACGCGGCCAGCTCCACAGATCGCTCCGACGGCCTAACTACTACGAGGCCACACCTGCATGTAGCTCCATGCACTAACTAACTCGGCTAGCATGCACGCCTGATTATGACCTGACTATGACCCAGCCAACTACACGCACCATCTCAACACACATGCGCATGGTTTATTGCTAACAGGGATGACGTAAATACAGGGCGCGGAGCAATAACGAATCTACTGTGCGTACGATTCTTATATATGTACAGGGGGCAGGGGAGGACTAGGATTTAATACGATAACTAATTAAGTGGCCAGCTGCAGTTCACTTCTCTGCATGGACGGCTCGACATGTCATACAAAAATCGGATGCATGGCATTGTACGCATAGCAGCACTCGACCAATAATGCTAGACCTATAAAAATCCACAAAGTTAATACCTAGGCGACTGTTAGGCGCCGGCGCGCCGGCCTAAATTTGGGCCGGTCAACGTGGAGCCGCTAGACCTGGGCTCCCTCAACCATTAGATCTGAATGGTCTTCTACCTTTAGTTGGTCAACACCTGCACAAAAAAAATCCCACGTGCCTGCTAGTCGCTGCGCGAGGCGGCTTCTCCTCTCGCCATCACGTGCGAGATCTTCCGGTGAGGGTAGCAGCAGCCCCTCTTCCTCGCGTCGCTGCTGCCCGAGCACTGACGTCATAGCGCCGCCTTCCTAGCCTCTGTTGAATCTTGAGGTCGCCGCACCGACTCCGACAACGCCGCTTGTCATACCAAGACGGATGAAAGAGAACCTGCCCTTCTGACTTCTTCTCTTGTCTGTCGTCCCCACAAGACGGCTGCAGCTCACCGCTCCATGGTTGCCGCAACAGGTGTGTCATTGCCCATCGCCGTCAACATTTGGCCCACGGGTGCGCCGTCCATCAGCCCTCGCCGTCATCTCCCATGTCACCACTTCACCCATGTCGTCACAGCAAACTACTTCACTGGTTGTAGCTTTTACAAGTGCTGGTTGCAGCCATGGCGGCGCCACCCCGTCGTCATTGAAGTACCACTTCCACCGGTTGAAGCAAAAAAATCAGCGGGTTCCAGCTTCGTCGGCAACGGTCCCAGCAAACCCCATCGCCGGTTGAGCTCCATCTTCACCGTCAGTTCCAGGGCGGCCGCACTCTGCTTCCAGCATTCCAAAGCGCAAGTTGTAGCAAAAAAGTGACACCGGTTGTAGCAGGGGCTACGCTGGTTGTAAATCACGCAAGATAATTGTAGCACCGCGTGTATCCCAGCTAATCACGCATGCTTGTAGCAAAAGAAAAGCTCCGGTGATAGCTTTTGCCATAGCCGGCTGCAGCAGACAAATGTCATCACCGCCGTCGGGGTTGCAGCATCATCGTGAAGGATGTAGCAAATGCCATCGCTGGTGGCAGCAATTGCAAACATCGGTGGTAGCAAAAAATTGATGACGATTGCAGCAAAAACCATGTCGCCGCCATCGCGGGTCATGCCCTTGCCGTATTTGGTTGTAGCAGATTCTGCCACGGGCTGCAGCTCCTTCATCGCCTGGTTCCAGCATCTCACATCAATGGTCGCAACACCCCCTTCGCAACACCAGTTGAATTAGCTTCACGCCGGCCGCGCACCAGTGTCGCCCGAGCTCGTCGTTTGTAGCGACCATGGCTGCACGCAGCCGTTTCCTGCCCAGCAGCGGCAACGAATGGAGCAGGGATGCAGAAGGGTGTGTGTGCCTTGGGAGGAGCAGCTTTGGTGAGGGCCTCTAGGGTGGGCGGAGCTGGACTAACGAGGGCCATGGCGGAGGAGCGCAAGCTGCTTGTGGAAGAGCACGAGAAAAAAGGGTTTGATGGGCTTATCCACGATCCTGGATGGGCGTGCAACCGGGACCTCCTATACAACGCCTTCAGCGCCCGTTATCGCAACTGGCGCCCACGCGCCGCGCAGCTGGGCCGGCCAAACAATCGCCGCAACCATACCACGAAAAAAATTAAAATGATTTTTATCCCGAAACTACTTCAGTTGTACTCCCTCCGTCCGAAAATACTTGTCCTCTAGATACAATCATTTCAAGGACAAGTATTTCCGGACGGAGGTAGTAGTATAATTCGAACTTCAAAAAAATGTTCAGAGAAATTGGAAAAAAGTTAAGAGAATTACTGTTTAAAACTTCATGAATTCGAAAATGTGCATGAAGTTTTCAAAAAAGTTCACAAATTTGAAAAAAATCATCATATATGAAGAAAGTTAATCGAATTTGAAAGAAGTTCATCAAATTTGAAAAAAGTTCATTTTTTTAAAGTTCATCGAATATGAAAACAGTTCATCGAATTTGAAAATAGTTCATTGAATTTGAAAAAGAGTTCATTGAATTTGAAAAAAGTTCATCGATTTTGAAAAAGAGTTCACCAAATTTAAAAAAAGTTCATCGATTTTGAAAAATAGTTCACCGGATTTGAAAAAAGTTCATCGATTTTGAAAAAGAGTTCACTGAATTTGAAAAAAGTTCATCGATTTTAAAAAGAGTTCGCCGAATTTTTAAAAAGTACATCATATTTGGAAAAAAGTTCATCGATTTGACAAAAGTTCATCAGTTTTTTTAGAAAAACACAAAAAAAATCATTGATTTTTCTTAAAAACATGAATTTAGAAGAAAAAAACACACATTTTCAAAAAAGAACAAAAGAAAACCCAAATAAAACCGCACCATAAAATGACCAGCGAACCGAAAAAAACAGTTAGGGAAGCTTCTAGAAACTTCCAAAAACCGGAGGAGCCCCGCAACTGAATAGAGAAATAAAATGAAGGAAGAAGTTTTTAAACACGAACTGGTTGGTGGCTTAGTTGTTGCACTCTTGGCGTAGAAGGAGGAGGTCTTGAGTTCGAACTCTGGCTGTGGCGCATATTTTTTGTTCTTCTATAAACAAATTGAAGCATGTACATGGCCCGGCCCAGTCACGGCAGAGGTGGGTGTGTTGCAGGCGCCGGTTTGCCGGTTTGCAGAAACAGTAATAACCGGCGCCTGCAGCGCCAAATAGGGATTGCCCGTGCAACCGGCCGAGTGTTTCGGCCGGCGCACCGGCTCTAAACGTTTTCCTTATACCTAAGTTTGTACATTATAACCACCGCAAAAAAAGCCTTTCTACATTATAATTCTCTCTCTACCTCGAATTCAACTCATATGGGCACTTCATCCACCTATTACCAGTCATAATCCTTCTCATCAGCTTATTTCTAAAAAATAAGTATTTTTTTTGCAAACGTAGCATTACTCGGTGGCGGATGAAGGAGCAAAACACCCCAGAGCAAAAGAGGGAACGTTCTTCCTTTTTACTCCCTCCGTTCCAAGATAGATGATCCAACTTTATATTAAGGTTAGTATAAAATTGGGTCATCTATTTTAAAATGGAGGGAGTACTTGGGATGACACGTGAACAAATAAGACGCCAACCTGACATTGGGAGGATGCCTGACACACGAATAAATGAAATATCAACCTGTGACTGTGAGGATATCTCCCCAAATATTGTGTTTTTGAAAGACCCGGTTTTGCCGGCTTCATTGATTTAGGAGAAAGCAGCGGGAAATACAACGAGGATCAAGTGATCATGAGCACAGAAGATGTGCAAAAAGGAGAGAAAAAAGGTAGGAAAAAGGCTCTAATTAAGAGCCTTCCTGAGCCTGTTATCTCACAGGAATGACCCCGAACGGGGGCTCTAGGCATGCCGCACCGGCAGCTCTCGACTGGGCGTAGTCCAGCTCGATGGCGTGGTGAATATCGTCCAGGCATGACAGTTTTCCCCTGAAGACGTAGGCATTTATCTCCTTCCATAGGTGCCAGGAGACCAAAATCAACATGGTTCTGAAGCCCTTCCTTGCTCCAGCTGGCGTGCAACGAATCATCTCCTCGCAGTGCTGGATGGAAGTGTGCAGCGGCGATTTAGCGGTGGCCATTGCCTCGCAGCCAGCTTTGGACGAGAGATTCGTCCAAACATGGCGGGAGAACGGGCACTCCCAGAAGAGTTGCACCGCAGAATCCAGGTTTCGAAGACAGAAGCTGCAGAAGTATCTGTTTGGCCATCCTCGCCTTTGCGGCCGATCGTTGCACCAGATCATGTTCTTCTGCAGGAGCCATGAGAATATTTTGGCCATTCCCGGCACCCAGCTTCTCCAGATCACCTGTCGTCGCTTGTTTTCGACCTGGTCTGAAAATGCATGCGGTAGGCCATCCTGGCCGAGTAGCGATCACCGACGCCCGCTGTCCATTGGATCTGGCACTTGGCAGTCTAGGGTCACTCCGGCTTGCTGTAGTTGGCGCCAAAGTCGCAGGTACTCGGCGGCGATGAGTGTTGTGTTGTTGTGGTGCAGGTCCCTGATCCACTGGTCGTTGGTGGGCGCCGCGGCCACCGTGGGGTTTTTGCGCCTGGAGTGGTTGTAGAGGCCTGGGAAGGAAGAAGACAGAGGAGCATCGCCAAGCTAGTGGCTCGTCTAGAAACTTGCCTGCTTGCCGTTGCCGACCAGGACGCGCATGGCTTGCTGGAACATCGTGTGATCCATCTTGCCGCAGGGTAGAGGAAAGGCAGCCTAGGGTCTCAGCGGCTGCTGCCAGGCCAGCCATAGCCACCGCAACCGCAGGGCGGAGCCGAAGAGCTGCAGAGGGAGCCCTAGCCCGCCCTTCTCCGTCGGAGAGCAGACAGAGCTCCATGCCACTTTGCACTTGCCGCCCGTCAACGCTTCATCTTGCGCCCACAAGAAGTGTCGCCTCACTTTGTTAATTTCGTTCAAAACTTTCTTGGGCACCTTGAGCATCGAGAGTGTGGGCAAGGCGAAGAGGACCGTACGCAATAGGACGCGTCGGCCGGCCAGGGACATAAGCTTTCCCTTCCAACCAGCGAGGCGCGATTTGATCCGATCGATGAGGAATTGGAAGTGCATGATCCACAACCTCTTCGGGGATATTGGCAGCCCTAGGTAGGAGGTGGGAAAGCTGGTGATCGCGCCACCGAAGCCATGCAACACATCCTCCAGCGTCTGGGCATCGCAGTTCATCGGGATGACAGAGGACTTGGCCTGGTTCAGCTGGCGTGCAACGAATCATCTCCTCGCAGTGCTGGATGGAAGTGTGCAGCGGCGATTTAGCGGTAGGCCATCCTGGCCGAGTAGCGATCACCGACGCCCGCTGTCCATTGGATCTGGCACTTGGCAGTCTAGGGTCACTCCGGCTTGCTGTAGTTGGCGCCAAAGTCGCAGGTACTCGGCGGCGATGAGTGTTGTGTTGTTGTGGTGCAGGTCCCTGATCCACTGGTCGTTGGTGGGCGCCGCGGCCACCGTGGGGTTTTTGCGCCTGGAGTGGTTGTAGAGGCCTGGGAAGGAAGAAGACAGAGGAGCATCGCCAAGCTAGTGGCTCGTCTAGAAACTTGCCTGCTTGCCGTTGCCGACCAGGACGCGCATGGCTTGCTGGAACATCGTGTGATCCATCTTGCCGCAGGGTAGAGGAAAGGCAGCCTAGGGTCTCAGCGGCTGCTGCCAGGCCAGCCATAGCCACCGCAACCGCAGGGCGGAGCCGAAGAGCTGCAGAGGGAGCCCTAGCCCGCCCTTCTCCATCGGAGAGCAGACAGAGCTCCATGCCACTTTGCACTTGCCGCCCGTCAACGCTTCATCTTGCGCCCACAAGAAGTGTCGCCTCACTTTGTTAATTTCGTTCAAAACTTTCTTGGGCACCTTGAGCACCGAGAGTGTGGGCAAGGCGAAGAGGACCGTACGCAATAGGACGCGTCGGCCGGCCAGGGACATAAGCTTTCCCTTCCAACCAGCGAGGCGCGATTTGATCCGATCGATGAGGAATTGGAAGTGCATGATCCACAACCTCTTCGGGGATATTGGCAGCCCTAGGTAGGAGGTGGGAAAGCTGGTGATCGCGCCACCGAAGCCATGCAACACATCCTCCAGCGTCTGGGCATCGCAGTTCATCGGGATGACAGAGGACTTGGCCTGGTTCAGCTTCAGACCCGTGGCTTCTTCGAAAAAGTGTAGCAGTTCAACTAGAGTATCCACCTATTGACGTATTGGGCTTGCGAAGATTACTGACCCGCATGCTTGCTCCACGGCCCGGCAGCGGCGCGATCAAACCCTGTGTGGTGGCCGATTCCAGCAGACGGTATAAGGGGTTGATCACCAGTATGAACAGCAGTGGCGAGAAGGGGTCGCCCTGACGGAGCCCACATGCGTGGAAGAAACTGGCCCCGTGTACACCGTTGAACAAGCACGACGAGTTTGAAGATGAGAGTAGCAAGGTGATCCAGTTCTTCTAGCACTGCGAGAAACCCATTTGATGCAGCAGTTCAATCAGGTACGCCCAGGACTTGGAGTCAAAATCTTGGGTGAAGTCCAACTTGAAGAGCAGGTTTTGTTTCTTCTCTCTGTGCAGCATTCTCAGGCAGCCTTGGACGTACTGCAAGCTGTCGTGAATGCACTTCCCTTTCTGAAAAGCCGTTTGCATCGGCGAGATCACTCCTTCTAGGGCAGCCGATAGGTGAGCACTTTGGAAATCAATTTTGCGATGGGGTGTATAAGACTGATGGGTCTGTAGTGGCTGATCTCTGATGCATCATTGCGCTTCGGCAGCAGAGCGATCAACGCGGTGTTGATATCGCTGAAATTTCTTCCGGCCATGTGGTAGAACTTTTGGAAGACCGCCATGATCTCGTCCTTGATGATTGGCCAGAAGGAGTGAAAGAACTGGTTGGTGAAGCCATCCAGGCCTGGTGCCTTTTCTGTCGGGGATGCAATGATCACCGCCCAGTCTTCAATCATGGTGAACGGGCCGTCCAGCTCGATCGTGGCCACCACCAAGACGTGGAGCTATTCCCAGTTCAGAGTGCAGCTGCGCCTCTCGCTCTGGCCCAAGGAAGCAGAGAAGTGGTCGAAGATGACCTGCTCTTTCTCGTTGTGATCCACTACCACTCTGTTTTTGATGTTGATTGCATGGATGAAATTTTTCCGTCTGCGTGACCTCATTTTTGCATGAAACAACTTAGTGCTTGCGTCCCCTGCTCAGAGCCAACTGATTCGTGAAGCTTGGTGTTTACGAGCTCTCTCAATGGCGGCCAGTCCGAGCACCTTCATCTTCAGGCTTTTTCTCAGGTTGAATTCAGCCGCGGTCAGGGATCTATGCTCTTGAGCCTTGTCAAGCTGAAAAATGACTTCATTGGTGATCTGCAGTTGCAGCTTGATCTTGCCAAACAGCGCTCGGCTCCAGATCTTCAGGTCGTGCACAACTCTCTCCATGTGCCTCTTAACTCTGATAAATGGGCAGTCGTGTTGAACTGGGCGCTACCATGCTCTCAACACAGTCTCAGCGAATTGAGGGAATTTGGGCCAAAAGTTCGCAAATCTGAAACGTGCCTGACTGAACAGGGTAGCCGCCTTCGCCAAGATTAATGGGCAGTGATTAGAGAATGAAGTCAAGGCGGCCGAGAGAATGTAGTTCTGATGCAGCAGATCCCATTGATCATTGCAAAAAAAAAAACTTGTCGATGCTGCAGAGCGTGGGTTCCTCCCTCTCATTGCTCCATGTGAATTTTTTGTTTTTTGCAGTTCAACTCCTTCTACCCATCCCAGTCGAGCGCACGCCGGAACTTCCCCATCATTCTTCTGTTTAAGTTGTTGTTGCTTTTGTCGCAAGCTTCATAGATCATGTTGAAGTCTCCGTTGATCAGCCGGCGGGGCAGCTGCAGCTATGTCGCCGAGGAAGTCGTCCTTTTGAGCGTCGTCCGTGGGCCCATAGACGGTGGTGAGCCAGAATGGGTCACCCGCGTGCAGAGGCTCAACCCTAACTGCAATGGAGAAACGGCCTAGAAAATGCGATGCTACATTGACGACTAGCTTGTCCCAGAAGATCGTGGTGCCGCCCCTTGTCCCGTGCGCCGGCAGCACCACGCAGCCCTGAAGAGCGTCTCCTCCGATGTTGGCCGCTACGCCGGCCGACCAAGTCTCTATCTTGGTCTCCTGCAGGGAAAGAACCCCGACACGGTTTGCCTTCACTACATCGCTAATGGCCGTTCGCTTCGCCGGGCAGTTTAAGCCGCGCGCATTCCAGGACATGAAGATCATACTATTGTCCCTCATGGAGACACAAAGCTTTTATCCATCGTCTAAACATATTAATACACCTTATAGCACGCCTGGGGGCGACGACGGCCACCAGCAGGCCCAAAACCCCGTCGTTGTCAAGCACACCTCTTACCCGAAGCACTACACATGACGGCGCTGAAGACTAGCCGTCGACGAAGAGTAAGCAATGAAACATCTAACATAATCAAACATCAAGTGACTCTTCAGCGCCGGCAACTCCTGTCCCCAAATATTGTAGCCGGTCCTGTTTGGCAAGCTCTAGCAGTGAACCGCAGGCCACAGGAAAATCTAACCACGCCGCCGCCTGCACGCCCCCTCCTTCTGCCCCTCACCGTCGTCGGCTGACGCCGCCGGGCAAAGCTTGCAGGCAGCCGGTGGCGGTGGGATCCTATTTTCTTGCGAGGACGCTGGGGATTTAGCGGGTGGATCTCACGGTGGTGTGTGCTTGTCCTGCGTGATGGATGCAACATCCAGACACGACTGCGGCTGTCGGTTGCGCTCCAAAGTCTGGTGGCCGTCACAATGCACTCAACTCAGGTCGGTGCCGACTTGCCTGCTCCAGGGTGTTCTGGCGGGGATCTCTTGGGTTGTACGTGAAGATGCAACCATCCGCGGCTATGGGGCGCCTCTCCATGCTACTTGGTGACTAATGGGCACCACAAGCAGTGGATATAGGCATCGATGTGCTCAGACTCGATCCGGCTGCATCGAAGTATCAATTTTGGCTGGGGGACGTTGTGGTCCTCTCGTTCATCTTTCATCTAAGGTAGTGGTCTGAGACAGAGGTCGGATTTGATGTCGGACAACCACAACTTCGGCGTCGTCCATGGACAACTAGGCTTGGTTGCCCTATTTCATATTTGGACGGCTTTGGTGATGGTGAACCAGATTGGACCGGCCAAGTTGTGGTTGCTGCAGAGTGTGCTTTTACAAGGGCGTGGTCTCAAAAGGTCGTTGGGAGGGTTCATCTCTCCTGGTCCAATGTTTGACTTCGACTGTGAGATGCAAACTTTGGATGGTAACTTGATGCAGAGGGATGGTTGTGCAGTGGTGGTGGTGGCACATGTCTTGTAGCTACTAGGATCGTACTCCCTCCGTCCGAAAAAGCTTGTCCTACAAATAAATGTATCTAGCACCAAGTTAGTGCTAGATACATTCTGGTGCTAGATACATTCATTTAAGGAACAAGCTTGGGACAACCTTTTTCGGACGGAGGGAGTAGATAACTGGTGGCGACAACACATGGTGGTGCTACGAGCACCTGATCTCATGCCCCAGGGTGAAAGTCTAGGTCTGACCTCAGTTAGTTATACTTGACAATGATGATTTTTTTATGTTGTTACCTTGTCGAAGCAATTGCCCAGACTGATTGTGTGGGGGTGAAAACCTAGATTGTAGCCTTGGTGGTTTGATCTGGTGACGGTGGCGCCTGAGCATCGCTCCCTTCCTGAAGGCGTTGTTTTTGAAGAACCTCGTCGTGTGTGTGGTGTTATAAAATGATTGGTGCGGATATGGTCATTGCTGCAGTTTGTCGGAGCAGATCTGATCGCTTTAAGGATTCTTGTTATGTTTTTCCTCGCCTACGCATAACTTTTGTATTAAATGATTTTGCTAGTTGATGGCGTGTCTTTTATGTGGCTTGGTGTTGGTTTTGTGATCTTAACTATGCAGAGGCCAAATGTGTGTTGATTGTGTTACGCATCCTCTTGATGCTCCATGCCAATGAAATTGACGCTTTGTTGAAAAACGAGAGTTAGAATAGTTTTGAGAGTTGGTAACACACGGACTTAATTTTGTGTGTTAGCTAGGTAATATATCTTTGGTGGAGTTTTGCTTTATCACACTGGTTGGAGACTGGAGGTGCACTCTGAATGAATCCATGCACATAGGGGAGTGAAACCAAATAACCAATTTCGTTAGGCTAAGAATGATGGTCCAAAATCAATATAAGCTGTTCACTTCTAATGATCCAATGGTTAATACTACTGTTACTTTTTTAATGATTCTAGTTAAGCGGCCAATTTTTTAATTTACCATGGTCAAGTTGGAGGCAAGAGGGGCAGAAGCCCTCTACCTCCAGGCAGGGTATCGTCTAAAAAACAGAAGAACTCAATCGCCTGATGCGTCGACGATGCACTAGTAGATAAAGTGGCTTTTGTCCCGGTTGGTAAGGCCCTTTAGTCCCGGTTTTTGAACCGGGACTAAAGGGTCGTTACTAATGCCTTTCCCCTTTAGTCCCGATTCTTAAACGAACCGGGACTAAAAGGCCGCGGCCACGTGGAGCTCCACATTTAGTCCTCTAACTTCCCGAACGGTCACCCATCCTCCCACTCCCCCAGCCTGAGCACGCTTAACTTCCGGGTTCTATTCTCCCTCGTTTCCAAGTCTGCACTTGTTGTTTTCCTGACAATAGTATGATGTCAATCCTATTAACCTCAGGAATTTAGCTTGAGCATGAAGTCACACATTTCACTGTTTGAATTTAAAACTATTGTTCTAAAAAATTAGTAACACTAATATTTCTTGAATAATTAGTTTGACCATAGTTTGACCAGATTTGACCAAAATTCAAAAAAACTAAAATAATTATTTAGTAACACTAATATTCTTGAATAATTAGTTTGACCATCGTTTGACCAGGTTTAACAAAAATTAAAAAAAACTAAAATTTGATGAATTTTTTTGCCTCCAGATCTTAAAAGCCCCGTAACTTTTTTCTGTTAGGTTTTTGAGGATTTTGAAAATGTTTAACAAGGTTACCCCAGTTAAATTTGGATGTAACTTTTCGAGTAGATGATTTTTCATATAAAAAACTTTTTCATCTGAGTTAGTATGCAAAAGTTATGCCCATTTTTACAAATTCTCGAGAGATTTTGCAAATAAAGTCGAAATTCATATTTGCAAATTTTCCCAACAACTAGACCACATATCACATGGGAAACTTATTTTCTTTTATTTTTTTGATATTTTAATCATTTTCTTTTATTTTTTTTAAAACTGAAAAGGCGATCCACAAGGGGGTAGAGTTTGAAAATGGGACCTTTAGTACCGGTTCGTGCCACGAACCGGGACTAATGGGCATCGCACCCTTTAGTCCCGGTTCGTGGCACCAACCGGGACTAAAAGGTCCAGACGAACCGGGACAAATGGCCCACGTGGCCCCTGGGCGCACGAACCGGGACTAATGCCCCCATTAGTCCCGGTTCTAGACTGAACCGGGACTAATGGGCTAATCCGGGGTGGACCAAAGCCCTCTTTTCTACTAGTGACGGTGGCGGCGCAAGCGATCACCGGAATCGTCCTTTTGCCTCTCTCCGACGGCCCTCCATTCTACGCACCACCTCGCGAAGAACGGCTTGCTCCGCCCAGTTGGTGTGCAGAGCCACCCCGAACAACAGGTGCGCTTCACTTCCCAGCAGCGTATTCAGAATTTTTCCCAATGTGTGCTTCACTTCCCAGTATCATATTTGTCTTTGTTTACGTTGATGACATAGTTGCTGCTAGTTACATTTCAGATGCTACTTCTTGCCTACTTTGAGATCTAAACATGGAGTTTGCCCTCAAGGATTTGCACAACCTTCAATCGTTGCTTGGCATATAAGTTCAGCAGGTAAAGTGTGGACTACTTTTGACACAGGAAAAATACGCCAATGATATTCTGATGAGAGTTGGATTGGAGCACTGCATACCTACAAGTACTCACTATTAACTTTAGGAGAACTCACAGTTGAAGGGGCCAGTATTACTTGGACCACAGGTTGCAATAAATTACATAAGTGTTGCTGGTATTTCCTCGTCCTCATATTTTGTATCCTGTTGTAAGTGCATCTAGTGCCCCTTAGTGATTTTGGTGTATTGAAGACTTATAGGTTAAGGGACTGATGCGTTTATGAGTGTACACAGGTATATAAGTATATGAGGAGTTTGATATTTACAGAGAATGTCGACCCCTAAAAACGAAGTTCTTCATCTGAAGACTTTGGATTTCTGAAGACTTACTGAAGACTTTAAAAGTGAAGAAATTGGTGTAACCTTGAAGACTTGGTATTCATTAGAGGGACATGAAGCGTGAAGACTTTTGTTTTTATAGTTTCATTTTCTCTTTCTTGAGTCATAGGAAACACCGCACTGTTAAAGGGGGTCGAGAAAATACTAAGGAAAAATTTCTATGTGCTTCGAGTGAAGCCATTGGAAATCTCATACAGTTTAGTCATATTCTTCAGTGACAGAGACGAAGTTCTTCTGATCTCTGAGGAATTTGTTCTGACTGAGGAGTTAGGGATTCACCAGTGTTAATTGCCTACACAGTGAGGAACATGATGGCCCTGAGGATTTTGATAGTCAAAATTCCGACCGTTGCTGTGCTACGCGCCAGTTGTTCCAAAATATCTACTCACCTAACGGTCATATCAGACAAGGGCATTTATGTCTTATCATGTCGGGCTGTTCCATAGGCTATAAATAGCCACCCCCTTCAACCACTAGCTAGTTGGCTGCTCCGAGAGAAACTGACACTTGTCATTGAGAGCAACCCATCCTCCGAGGACTTTGAGCGAAAATCATCAAGTGAGGAAATCCCAAACCCAAACCTACAAAACCCCAAGTGATTGAGCATCACTGAAGAAATTGATCCTGCGTGGATCCGACGCTTGTTTTCTTTGAAGACTGTACTTCTTCCAGACGGTTAGGCGTCAAGGTCTAGAGCATCCAAGAGGAATTGTGGATCTCCTAGTGACCAAGTTTGTGAAGGTTTGGAAGTCACCTGAAGACTTACCACGAGTGATTGGGCGAGGTCTGTGTGACCTTAGCTCAAGAAGAATACGGTGAGGACTGTGTGTCCGGGACTGTGTGTCCTCGAGTTTAAATACTCAGCTGCTCCAACCAGATGTACAATTGAGACAGCAGTTGGAACTGGTCTACCAAATCATTGTCTTCACCGAGCTAACTGGTTCTATCTCCTCAACTCTTTCATTTCCTCATGTATGTTGTTGTGTGCCTGTTCATATCTGTTTGAAGACATTGATTGAAGATTTTCTCAATTTCCTCAGTTCAATTTCTTCAGTCTGTCTGTCCTTATCTTGTGTTATCTTGTGTTTACGCTTTCTGTACTCTGTGCTTGTCTTTATTTCATCATGATGACTATGCTTGTGTTCTGTTATGTTCCTTTCTAAGTACTTATTCCGCTGCTAGTAGTTCTTCATTTAGGAATTTCCTCACCAGCAAATTCCTCAATGAAGAATTCATAAAAATCGCCTATTCACCCCCCCCCCCCTCTAGTCAATATAACGCACTTTCACCTATGAATAAAGTCTGCTACTATTTACATGCTCCAAGTGCAACTCACTTGGCTGCAGTGAAAAGAATTTGAGGTAGTTAAAGTTTACTATGGGACTTGGCCTTCAAATTACCAAGTCACTCTCCATGCTTATTAGTGCACACTCTAATGCGGATTAGGCAGGGTGTCTTGATGATAGAAGATCCACATGTTTTCTATACTACTATTAAACAAGAGAACATGTTCAGGGCGAACAAAAACTCTGCCGTTCCCACCCCGCATCTATACTACTATTAAACAAGAGAACATGTTCAGGGCGAACGAAAACTCTGCCGTTCCGACCCCGCACGAGGGAAACAACGGCGCCCTCGATTCCGCTCGCAGCTCCCTAATTTTCGGGCCGATTCCATCTGAATTGTGCCTCCCCGATCCTTCTTTCTCTCCTCAGATCTAGAAAAACGGCGCCACCGAAATATCTGTCATCCACCCACGATCACCACGATTAGAGCGCTGGGAAGGGAGCCTTCCTCCTGCGCCGCAGCCTCCCTTCCCAAGGCTCCTCTTCGCGTGCCGCCAAGTCCGCAGCACCTCGCACCGGCGCCGCCTCTCACCGCCTCCACGCCATCCCACACTACCACCTTGCCGCCCCGGCCTACCTCCCAGCCGCCTCACCTCACAGCGAAGCCGCTATCTCCGTGCCATACCACCTCGCCTCACGTCGGCGCCCGGCACGTACGCCCACCATTACCGTCGATGTTCTACTACCACGTCCACCCCTACTACGGCCGTCGCCTCCGCATCGGTGCCGCGCTGACAGGTGGATCTGGTCGACTTCATCGATTGGACTGGTGTCAAGTGGCTCAACCAGACTCCTCTCACAACATTGCCGAGGCGAGGTGAGGTGATCATCCTCTGTGCGTCCTGTGCAGCACTCACTTCTCCATCCCCTGTTCTTGAGATGATGCGAGTGATTTTTTTAGTTTCTAGGTCTAATTTAACTTGTCTACGTTGATAATTTCTTTTGTCCCCAAATCTCAAGTGATTTCTTCCCTCGAAAATTTCAGAGAGCGTAAATTGTGTTTCGGCCTAATCACATTTTCAGTTAAATTATTTGTTTGCTGCATGCAGACAGCAATACGCAGCTAACAGACCCATTGACGTACGCACTCTATGATTTTGCATAGTATCAGTGGACGCCATGCCCCCGATTACCGCTGGTGTCATCTCTGATTTCTATGGATGAGCGTGGGTGTAAACCGCCGCCAGCCACATCCTCCCTGGATTAGTCTTCCGCTTTTCACATGCTCACCACACTTCTGTTCTTCTTACTGTTATGATAGCGAAGTTTTGCAGTATTATGTGGCTGTATAGCTGAGACCGCTTGCAATTTCAACTTTACAGTTCTCATCAATTTCAGTAAGGAAACAAAATAATCTTTATATTACTCTTTCATCCAACCGTGTCATCCTCAAAATACTATTTTGTACATATTTTCCCAGGTATGACATCTGTAAATGTAAATGGGACTGCAACTCAATCATCGTTGGGTAGTATCCTTTCAGGAGATGTGAGTATAAAGGATTCGGAAAGTACAATAAAGGTTTTATCTTAATTACTTTATGCAAAATTTACCTTTTGGTCCTGTATTGATGATTTCTGTAATCTTATGCAACCCAACGATATTTGTTCAGATAAAAAATAATGGGCACCTGGTATCCAGTGTGCCCCTAGAGGCACATTTCATTTCTTCAATACATGATACAATGTGGCGGGTGCTGATTAATTACAAGTCAAGGTTCTGGATGACTTCCTTCCTTATACTAATCTGAAAGCTAAGTCTGAATTCGTTGAGTTCTTGCACGGGACTCCTGATGCAATGTATGAGTAAGGCAATTTAAAAGGTGAAGGGTCATCAATATAATTTTTTTGCTGCTTCCATCACATGCTTATCTTTGATGACAAGCTCTTTATTAGGCATTGTAGTCTGGGTGATGTCTCTTACATTGGTATTTAACTTAATATATTTGAGCTATGTCTCTATTTTATTTGCAACAACAAATGAAGGTTGACATTACTCGAGGCTGCTTCTACTTTTGAGACATAGTGGGGGACATTGAAGATTTATAGCACATATAGGAGAGTCAAGAAATGCACATAACCTCAAGTTATATTTTCTACTGTATCAGACATATAAAAATGTTTTTTCATTTTTCACTCATCAAGGTTGCCATGTGCCAAAAACAATAGCTATACAAAGTAACTATGGAAACCTAGATAGAACTATTATATTTCTTTGATGGGCCCCAGTTTCATACGAGGAAAACAAATCAGGTGTGTTTCTTCTATGTCTAATTTGTATAAGTGCAGATTGTCATGATTTTTTTATTGGGCGGAAATGGTTGACTTATTTAACCAACTATCATGCACCCATCATTCAGGTATGTCCATACGCGTCTCTTTTTTCTTTAGGCTTGGAGCGTTATACATGGAAATCGATGTTGACCAAAGTTACTTCAATGGAATGGTGCCGGTATGTGATTTAAATATTCTTGAAAACATTTACCTTATTTGTCAGGTTTTAGTAACAACTTTTTGTTGGTTCTCAATATTGCTACATGGGTACTTCGCTTGCTGTCCTGAGCACATCTTATTTCAATCACTATCTATAGTTTCAGCTCATTAGCTAATGAATTACCTTGGAAAGTATGGTACCATGTCATATAATGAATATAATCCTGGTTGTTTTTTGTTGTTGTTTTCTTACATGGGCAGTAAGTACTATTATATATGGCAATATAAGACATGCTTGTGAAGTGGCTTTTCTCTTTAGTGATTTATTGCAAGGTATTATTGATCTCCTATGTTGAGTGTCGACAAATGAGCAATTTAAATTCAGTATGAATCTGGACGAAGAGCAGGCATATAGCATAATCTTGGTGAAGATATTTCAATGGAGACAAGATAGTGTTGCACAATTGATATTTTTTTAGTAGAGCAATAGCAAATTGTACTGCTTGGTTTTTACATCCCCTTTCCTATTATATACGGCAATATGAGACATGCTTGTGAAGTGGCTTTTCTCTTTATTGATTTACTGCAAGGGTATTATTGATCTCCTATGTTGACTGACAACAAATGAGCAATTTAAATTCAGTATGAATCTGGATGAAGAGGAAGCAAATAACATAATCTTGGTGAAGATATTTCAATGGAGAAGATAGTGTTGCACGATTGATTTTTTTAGTAGAGCAATAGCAAATTGTATTGCTTGGCTTTTACATCCCCTTTTCAATGTATTTGTAAGCATTATTGATTTGGAATAGATGATATCTAACAAGCAAGTTCGAAGTTACTCTAAAAATGTCATAACATGGTCGGGCATTGTCGTCCACTACATTATGTTCCATTTTCTCCATATGTATGCCCCCTTTATTTGTGGTTGTATATCATTTACCAATTTTTTATTCATTCAAATTACGTTTATTTTCTGCTTGTAGTTTGTTTCGCAAGCATTATTGGACCATATGTGCTCCATGGACCTAATCCTCTGGGCACTACTCATTGTGAACCAACTGACATTATCATAGCGAGTCGTATATGGTAGCTATTATTTTAAAGTTTCATGAGTATTTTGCTTGATCTTTAAATTTATGTGATTTGTAATAGGTGTATATCATTGAAAAGAGTATTGATCGATACGTGCGTTGCACGTGCAAGCTTACTAGTTTTTATAAAAGGAGGATGACCTCCGACCTCTGTATCTGGGCGATGCATACGACCACTTTATTAATTATTCTCACAAGACCTTACAAAGCCATACAATAGCAAGACTAAAACCACCGTCTAAGCAACAACTATCGCTACACCTATCCAATTAATGAAGGGGCGCAGATAGTCTGGGCCTAATACCAAACAGACATCACAGCCAAACCTAAACATCTAAGACCTAAGGTCCCAACCAGGACGCCTGCCAGGTATGGGGCACCTACTAGTCCGGTGCACTCCTCAACCAGGACGCCTGCCGGGTATGAGGCCGCCGCAGCCACCTGCCACCAATCCATCTTCAGAGTTGTACTGTTGCATGAACCGTGCCAGGTCTCACTGCTATCGACGCAACCACGACGCCCGACAGCATCGTCCTCCTGCGCGAGTCCATCCTCCCACAGCGAACTCCAAATCTGCACTGCGCCATGCCGTCAAGATCCGTCGCCATCAGTGTGCCACCAAAGAATCTGTCCTCTGGTCTCTCGATCACGTGTGTACCTCCAAGAATGACGCCCCCAAGTGAGTAACGACACCAGAGCGCCGACGTCATCCGATCATCCGGTCATCCGATCTGGAGTTTCCCCCGGAGGTAGAAGAGAGTGGCCTTGAACTTCTCCACGGTGATGCATTCAAGAAGGGAACGACCCAGATAGAGCCGCCACCGCCGGCCTTAGCAGGAGCCGAAGGCAAGTTTTCACCCAGATCAGTGCGAAGGGATCCAATTCTCGTGCCCGGGCCGCCGTCACCACCAGCACCACCAGGCAGACCCTGGAGTACCGGCATATTAGCGAGCCGCCGGCACCACCGCATCTAGATCGTCGGCCACGCTGGGCCGCCGCCATCCCCCACGCAGTCCGGGTCAGAGACGGAGCCGCCGACCGCGCACAGGAACCGCCGCCGCCTGCACACGCCGGAGCGCCGTCGAGAGCCCAGCGTCCGCCACCGCTTGCCGAAGCCAACCGCCCGAGCACTGGCGCCACAGTGGAGCCATCAGATCGGGGAGGAAGACGCGCGCCGACCACCCTTGCGGACCCCGCCGCACGCCCGAGCGCCGGCGCCACCGCGACGCCATCAGATCGGGATGAGGAGGAGCTCGCGCGCTCGCCGCCCCTCGCAGACCACGCCGCCGCCAGCGCCGCAGCGCCACCAAGCAGGGGATCCCCGCCCAGATCCGCCGGCGGCCCGACCTGTCGCCGAGCCGAGCGTCGCCGTGAGGGCCGGCCATCCTGCGTCGCCCAGGAGCCTCGCGAGGGGGGAGGGAGCCCCGCTGCCGCCGACGCACGCGCGGGCTTCGCTCGGCGACGTCCCCTGGCGGCGGCGAGGGAGAAGGAAGGCGAGAAAGGGGAGCGGCGGCGGCGATCTAGGTTTCCGCCCGGGCCGCTCGCGGGAGCGGCACGGGGAACGGGACATGTGTTCGTCTTTTAAAATGGGGAGATTTTCACTTCCCGGCCTCTGCACCAACTAAGAATGCATACGACCATTTTAGTATGAGTACCAAGATAAACATGGCCCTCAGAATTTTTTAAATGAGTATCAAGATATTTCTTGATGAGTTGTTTCACCACACATCAAGCTTGATCCTCAATAAACGGGGGGAAACCCCTGTGCATCGCCTGTCAATTCTGGAAATTGAACTCGGGTCGTTGGATTGCGCAACCACACACCCAACCACTGAGCCAAGGCTCTCTCTGCAGAAGATCCACATGTGAATTTGCTATATTTCTGGGGTCAAATCTTGTGTCATAAAGTGCAAGAAAACAAGCTACTGTTAGAGTATAACACTGGCATATGCAACTACAGAGGTCATGTGGATTCAGACTCTGCTTTGGGAGTTTCGAATGAAGGCTCCACATGCTACGAGGTTATGGTGCGATAATATTGGTGCAGCCTATCTTTGAGCCAATCATGTTCTCCAAAAAATGATTTCCACTTTATATATATAAAAAGAGTAGCTCGCAAACTACCTGACATCTGGATCAATCCCACACGGACCAGCCACTGATGGCTTCACTAAACCTCTCACAATGGGGCAACCGGACAAATTCATGTATGATCTCCACCTAGATAAAGCAACATGGGGTTTAGATTGGGGAGAGAATGTTAGACATACTAGCACATATGCCCATGCGTTGCACCGGGAGAGAAAATCTGTGTGTATTTAAATTAAATGTAATGAGAAGCGGAGTGGAGCTAGCAGCAATGGTATCTGAATTAAAAACTTCCTCTTTACCGCTGTACTAAAAACCTTCAGGATTCATGTCGCGCCAGTCCAAAGGCTTCGGAGGCTTCCTGCCGCTGCCATCCTCTTTGCCACTGGGCGAAGGAACTTGCAATTCTCCTCTCTGGAAGCCATATATAGCCTCAAGTAGTTGAAGGTATGTGGATGCAGAGGAAGATGAGTATATGCTGAATGTTAATGTAATTATAATCCAGAGATTATTACCAACAGAATGGTACATTTGCTATGTTAAAATTGGTAAAAAAAAACAATGGTTTAATGGTAGCCTGTTGTATCACAGATCATAATATTGCTATAAATTTGTGTAAGCAAAAAAGAAAAAGAAACATGAACTGCCATATTAAAATTCTATCAAACCAAGACACTGTTATTCATAAATATCTAGTGTAGATAACAATGCCCAATCTGCACGAATAGAATAGTAGTTAGGAGAAGCAGTTAATTTTCTTGGAAAAACATGCCGAAAAAATAGAAGTGATGGAATGTAGCAGTAGCAGATCTCTACTATTAAAGCAGGAATGAACATCGTGATGGTTCAACCTCCTCTCTTACGATCCCGCACAAAAAAATCGCAGGAAACAACCCACGTTCGAGGGCAGCGAAAAAAATGAAAAGTCCCGCTTCGGTACAACCCCCCTCACAAAACGTATAAAGGGCAATAGGGACATTTCACAAATTATACCCACTTTTGTATGTATCAGGACGTATACGCCGTATGTTTTCGCATAGGATCCAATACTGGGCCGGCCTGCCCACTAACAGTAACTGAGCAGGTGCAACTCAAAATCACAAAAATAAGAAATGCGCTGCCAAGGATTCGATCTTGCGACCATCCCGCTGTGTACTACTGCTGCTAGTCACGAGACCAACCACCTACCTGATACGTAAACAAGCGCACGCTTTTCATAAACAAGGATAAGCGGCACATTTAATTTCGAACATTCCACTGAAATTGTGAAATTTTTAATAACGAATACGGATACGAATAATTTTTAGATTCTGTGATTTTTTTGGAAACATAAAATTTTTCAAAATTCCAAAACAAAATTAAAAACACAAACGTTTTTTGAAATCCATGAACTTTTTTTAATGCACGATTTTTCTATAAATCTGTGAAAAATATTTGAAAATGAGAGCATTCTTTTGAAAATTTGGAGCACATTTTTGAAATTACGAACACATTAAAAAATGAGAACTAAAATCAAAATCTGATTTTTTTTAATGTTCACATAAGCAAATTCCAAAGGAAACATAAAATCAGAAAAGAAACAAAAATGCAAAAGAAATAGAAACCTTGTAGATAGTTTCCAAAACAAGCCAGGAACCTTCCAGAAGATTCACAATATTGTGGCTCGAATGCTCGGATGGGCTGGCCCATTCAACGATTGTCTGTGTGATTGCCCGGTTATTTGCCACAACTTGTGGCAAATAGAAAATTCCGTACGTTCATGGGGTAAAGTCAAATAGACAGCACCATGCACAGAAGGTCACCTGACTGAGCCACCCCATTGTCGCGTGCGGAAATAGGAAAAAACTCATTGAAAAAAGAATGGCAGTGCATGGGATCGAACAATATAACTCCCACTACTGACCACTTGTCGCTAGCCACACGAGCTGAAAGGCTTCCGTATCTAACTAGGTAGCGCGGACTATAAGAACCTTCCATCAGTGACCGCTTTACTGTAGAGAGCCAGTCTTTTTCCCACTATTTTTTATTTTTCTATTTTCAATTTTCTATTTGTTTTGTTTTAATTTTATTTTTTGTTTTCCATAAACTGCTCATGCTTTCAAAAATTTGTTCACTTTTTAAAATTTGGTTCATAAAATACAAATATTAGCATTTTAAAAAATTGTATGATTTTTTTAAAATGCTTGTGTCTTTTAAAATTGCTCAGAATGCCAAAACACAAATATTTTCTAAAAAAAGCGAACAAAAATTTGAAAGCATGTTAAAAGCCCAAAAGGCCTTGTTTGGAAGTTTATTGGTCAAAAAAGGCCAATAAATGGCCGGGCGTGTCGAAAATTGTTCAAACATGGATGGATGCCTACCAAGGCATGCCAACCTGCTCATAAAAGTTAGGGTCATTTCGAGAATGTTCAAAAATAGACCATGTTCAATGTAGGGTGTTCGGGTAGGACAGAATGCTCCGTCTGAGAGCATGTTCAATGAAGGGTATTCGGGTTTGCCAGAAGGTTTCGTCAGAGAGCGTGTTGTTTTCTCGACATCCTTGAAATGGACTAAATTTTTTTGACGGTCTTGTATGACCAATTCAAGTCACCGTGCCAAGTTATTTTGGTTTTCAATATTTTTTACATTTTTTGGAGTTCTCTCGGTTAAAAGGGACTGATAAATGGCCGGTGTCGCAACTTGCATTTGGTGTAAAAAATCTATCTACTATGGGCATGCCCAACAGATTGCAAAAGTTGGGGTCATTTCAAGGATGTCCAATAATAGACCATGTTGAACGAAGTGTGTTCGGGTAGATGAGACGGTCCGTTTGAGAGCATGTTGTTTCTTAGCATCCTTGAAATGGAACCAATGTTTTTACATGGCCTTATATGACCAATTCAAGGCACCATGCCAAGCTGTTTTGATTTTTGACAAATTTTGCATTTTCTGAAGTTATCGCAGTAAAAAAGGGCCGATAAATGGCCGGACGTGTCGCAACTTCCATATAGTGTTCGAAATCATTCAAACTTGACATGGATGGCTAGCATGAGCATGTCCACCTACTTGCAAAAGGTGTGGTCATTTCATATATGTCAAAAATAGACCATGTTCAACTGAGGGTGTCCGGGTAGGGCAAAAGGCTCCGTCTCATCGCTTGTTCTTTCTAGACATCCTTGCAATGGCCCCAAATTTTTCCATGCCTTTTTGTGACCAATTCAAGGCACAATGCCAATTTGTTTTTGAATTTTTGACAAGTCTTACATTTTCTAGAGTTTTCTTGGTGAAAAAGGCCAATAAACGGCTGGACGTGTCGCAGCTTGCATATGATGTCAGAAATCGTTCAAACTTGACATGAATGCCTATGATGGGCATGCCCACCATCTTGCAAAAGTTGGGGCCATTACAAGCATGTCAAAAAATATATCATGTTCAACAAAGGGTGTTCGAGTAGAGACCAGAAGGGTCTGTTTGAAAGCATGTTGTTTTCCGACATCCGTTGAATGACCCCATTTTTTCCCACCAGTTTATATGACCAATTCAAGACATCATGACAAGTTATTTGGATTTTGAAAAGTTTTGCATTTTCTGGAGTTTTCTCGGTCAAAAAAGATAGATAATTGGCTAGATGTGTCGCAACGTGCAAACTTTATTGGAAGTCATTCAAACCTAACATGAACGCCTCATATGTCCATGTTAGGCTCCTGCAAGAAGTTGGGGTCACTTATTCATATATCAAAATAAACCATCAGTTGAGGTGCTTCCATGAGCATGTAGTTTTTTCTAATTTGAATGTTAATTGCAATTTCTGTCATTATCAATCAACATGAACAAATTGTGTGTGAAATTTTTACAAGGTTGAACACTTTTTTTTTGAAATTGTTAACAAATTCTGAATAATTGATGAAAATTTTGTACACAAATAGAAAACTACGTACATTTTGAAATCTATGACCTTTTATTAAAACGCAACATTTCTTAAATTTGTGAACACAAACTTTGAAAAGCGTGATCATTTTTTGAATTTCTAGAAAACTTTTTAAAATTGCAAAGAATATTTGAAAAGAAGAACATTTTTTTCAAATGTTTGATCATATTTTAAAAAGAGTAATAAAGTATTAAAAGGAGAAAAATAAATTACCAAGAAAATAAAAACAAAAATATAGAAAAGAAATGCTTAAGCCCTGGTCCAACTAGGCGACGCTCCTGTCGGGCGCCTGCTGGGAGAAAACCTTATTTGACATTTATTGCGTCAAACAGTCGTTGTTGCTCACAAACCCGACTGATACGAGTGAACATGGGCCAAGCCATTTAAATTTTTTGTTGCTTCTACGCATGATGGGTTTGGGAACCTTCTAGATGGTTCCAGGTCGTTTTTTACCGGTTTGGATACCTTCTAGAAGGTTCATGAATCCATTTTTTTGTCTTTTTTTATTTCTTTTTCTTTTTCAAAATTGCAAAGTTCAATGTATTTATTTGTTCATATTTTCCAAAAAGATTCGAATATTTCAAATAATGGTCGCGTTTTCAACAAAGTTAAGAGTTTCAAAATTGTTTGCATTTTGAAAATTGTTTGGAATTTCATTTTTCTCTCAATTTTCAGAATTGTTTAGAGTTTCAAAATTTGTTCCAGTTTTTGAGAAAATTGTTTGCATTTGTTTCATGTTTAAAAGAGTCTCATTCAAAATTCCAAATAATGTTCAAATTGTTACGTTCAAATTTGTTTTGCAATAAAAAAAGTCATATTCAAAATTTCTAAAAAGGTTTAAACTTGTCGCTGTTCATACTACCTCCGTCTGGGATTTGAAGGCCAGCTAGCCGAAGCGGCAGTACCAAAAAATCCACAATGATTAATTTATAGCGTTGGGTAGAGCTGTAATCCTGGGAGGCAGCGTTGGGTAGAGCTGTAATCCTGGGAGGCAGTTAATGCCGATGGCTCAAGACACGATTGCCTGCGTGCATTGGCTCTTTTTTTTCGAATGGATACATTGGCTGGTCCTCTAATATAGGACGTCGGTTAGTATTACTTAGTTAATTAAGGAACGAAAATGTTAACGCCCACAGGCGTTTGCACATCGTTCACACGTCTCCAACACCACTTTTTTTGCCACGTATGAATAGATGACATCAAGAGATTTTTTTTTGTTTTCGGCTTAAAAATGGTGTATCTCCTAAATAAAAAAGCGAACTAAAAATCCGTTTTCACCATTAAATCCGTCTCGACGAGATCTTCAAAACTAGACCCATGTTGATATGTTTTGACGATTTTTTTTTGCCAGAAGTTGCCACGAAGTTTACACTGCAGTTGCCATAGGGCTTAAACTAAAGTTGCCATGTGGCAATTTTAGTTTGTAGATCATGGCAATTTTAGTATTTTGATGATGGCAACTCCAATACTTTGACCATGGAAATTATTTTTTGTATGAACCATGGCAATTTTACATGCATGTATCATGGCAATTTTAGTTTATGGTTCATGGCAAGTCTAGTTTCTTAATTCCCCGTTTTATAAATATCAAAATTTACTTTTCAATGTAGAAGAAAATAGCTGAAACATGTCATGTCAACTCTAGTGTAAACATCATGGCAATTCATATGCAATAGACATGGCAACTTTTAATCCAAAAAAAAATTCATCAAAACATATCAACATGGGATCTAGTTTCGAAGATCTCATCGCGAGAGATTTAATGGTGAAAACGGATTTTTAATCAGATTTTTCGTTTAAGAGATAAAACATTTTAAAAACTGAAAATCCAAAAAAATTCCTGCATGCATGCATGCGATGACGTGGCAATCTGTTTACATTAGAGACGTGTGGTTCGTCTCCCTTCCTGCCACACGTGTGGCAGTTAGCGCGACCCTTAAGGAAAAAGTCTAAAGTAAACCTCGAATTTGTACACGAAAGCTAAATCAAAACCTGAACTTTGAATCCCGAAAATTGACACTCTGAACTTGTAATCCCGGTCTATTTTGGACCCTATACCTGTTTGGCACACCGGGAATACTACAATCCCGGCTGGGATTACCAGCTACTCTCTTGGACAAGAATTTGGGCCGGCCCACTATACAAAACAAGAATTCGTGAGGTTTAAAAAATGTCCGCACATTTTTAAAATTGTTCGGAAGTTAAAAATGTTCCTGTTTTCTACTTTTCAAACAAATTCAATTCTTTTTGTGTTTTTTAAGCTGTTTGGAATTTTGAAACTCTATTAGCATTTTTAAAAACTGTTCGCGATTTTAAAAAAATCACATTTGTCAAAAAATGTTCAGAATTCGAACAGTATTTCACATGCTTTGAAAAATCTTTCGTATTTCTAAAATTGTGTCACAATTTTTAAATAATGTTTTCAGAATTTCGTAAATTATTTCATAAATAATGTAAAAAATCTTTGAACATTTATAAAGTGCGAGCACTTTTTGAAAATTTCGAATACTTTTAAAAAACCAACAACTTTGAAAAGGCGAACACCTTTATAAACATTTTTTGCAACCTGAATTTTTTTTAAAGTGCTAATGAGTTTCAAAAAAATGTGTTTGTGACATTTTCAAAAAAATGTGTGTGCAATGTAAAAATATGTTTGCGTGATGTAAAAAAATGTGTCATAACATTAACAGAATATATGTGGCTTGTCTTTCAAAGAAGTGTATGCAAATTTAAAAATGTTGAACCATGTAAAAGAGTGTTCGTGTAGTTTTATAAAATGTTTATTGTCATTAAGAAAATGTAAAACATGTATTTGAAAAAATATCACCATGTATTCAAATTTTTTTTTAACATTTAATTAAAAAATGTACATAATGTATTTGAAAATATTAAAAGTTTATCCAGAAATATTTAATGTGTGTGTTAAAAATGTACATTGGATACTGAGAAAATTTAAACATGTGTAAAAATGAAAAAAAGAAAAGAAAAAGAAAAAGAAAGAAACTAAGAAAACCAGATTAGTGCGTGTGCGCGAGTAACTGCGCTACTGGGCCGGCCCAATTCAGCAAATCCCGGCTACATCCTGTCAAGGTTTAAAATAGACCGGGATTAGAGAGTTTGGTGTGCTCATTTCAGGGATTGAGATTTCGGGGTTTGATTTAGTTTTCACCTACAAATTGAAGTTTTGTTGTGGACTTTTTCCGTTAATTAATCCAGCCATCGCTCCTGCATGCCGGCTCGTTGCAACGAGAGAAAGTCTCGTGTTTCTGGAGCAGCCTTCTAATAACGTATGCGCACTCATGCTTCGCTGCGCTTGAAATCCTGGATGGTGTTAACGTTCTTTAAGACGTGCTGCAAATTAGCCATCAGATATCTTGTTTGGTCTATTGGTCGGCCCGTTTCGGTGAGAGCAGGAGGTCTTGTGTTCAAATCCCACTTCATACTGATTATTTTTCGATTTTCCACTATTACTGTTTCACAGAGAGAGTTGCTGGGCCGGCTCAGTTGACCTCCCAGGTACGCCTGAATTGTATATTGCAAAAAGACTATCCTTTCTTAAAAAAAAATATGTAAAAGGACTATCCTATCCTTTATTATGATGAGGTATGGAAAGATCTCATCCATTGATGTGTTTAGGGGTTGTACCTAAGCAGAAGTGACGAAAAAAAACCGCACGGCGCACGTTCTCCATCTCCTTCCCGGCCTATCTGTCTCCTTCCTCGGATCTCAGCGCCTCCTTCCCCATGTCCACCGGACGAGGCCCTATCCAGCGGACGGCCCCCTCTCCGGCGACCAGACGGGCGCTTCCTTTTACTCCCATCAATTTGGCATCGCCCCACCCATGGAGCTTTCGCCATGCCCACCAGCGGCCATGGTCAGGACCGGCACCACACTTGGATGGAGAGGTCTGACAACGGACCAATGCGACCGTGGGGATGGGGTCGTGGTGGTCTGACCATGGCGGTGGATGCGGCGACGGAGGTCTAGGAGGAAGAGAGATACGTGCGCTACAACTATGAAGGCGGCGACGGAGACCAGGGAGGAGGAGGAGGAAAGGTAAGCCAGCTACACAGTGGGGGAGGTCGAGGAGACGAGGGAGAGGCACACTCTCAGGTCTCGACAATGTGTGTAGGGTGCTCGCTAGAATTCCAACGCCAAATCTGGTATCACCTGCAGGCGAAGTAGCGCACCCTGCCACCTAACATGACTGCTCTGAGTATTGGTTAAGAAGATTTTCAACGCCAAATCTGGTATCACCTTGCCCCTTCTTTTCTAATTTTGAAAACAATCGGAGATGTCTGCGTCCTTATCATCTGTTTGTTTGACTTCGTGTTAGCGTCGGAGAATTAAACTAATTTATATGATGTTGGTCAGTTTAGGATATTTATTATTTCCTTGGTGTTTGATGTGATGCTGCCTACCAGAACGAAGCTACGAAGGTGAACCAGCTAGCGGTGGTTGCAGAGAACAAGACAATGGGTCCTCGTGGTGAGAGCAGATGCGTACTGCTTGGTTTGGATGGCAGAGGCAAAACGAATAAGTGGGATAAGGAATACGCACCACATGGCCCAGATGGTGAGCTCATCTCCTAACTTCTTTTATTTTATTTTATCTGTGTGGAGTGATGTGCTACAGCCTTAGTAAAATATCTCCATATCCATACTCCTTAAATCAGTTTATGTTTGTTAGTGATCTTTTAAGACTGTCTTCTTTCTAATCTTGTAAGTGGGAAAAAATCAAGAAACATTCCCTAATATTACATAATTGCAAACTTATTCAGTGTCTGGTGCAGTTGTAATCTCATATGTGCATTTATGTTGTAACACTTTCTTTTACTAAGATTGGCATCGGGATGATCTCCAAACTGTGTTTCGCTAAGGAATTTTACTATTATTAACTGATTGCATACATTATTCAATGGCATTTTAGTTTATCTTGCATGTAGTCAATGAATAAACAACATGTAATTTGAAGCAAAATTAAAAATTATTATTTATCTTGTGAGAAATGCTTCCTATTATTTTTTGCAAATAGCTCTAGATAATATTGTGTTATAGGGTTAGAGTTGTGCTTGTTAGTAATATTGAATAATAGATACTGTGAGTGCCGAGTCACATGATTTATCATTAGTCAAAATAAACTTCAGAAGTTTGATAGAGCAAAAACTGAAATTGTTGCTGATGAAGAACTGAAAACACTGCAAGATGCGATGGAAGAGAAAATCCAGGGCAAGTGACAACTTAGTCGAGACTTAAGGTAAGCTCTTATTTCAACATCCATGTCATCTCTACTTATTATATTAAGTTGGATTTCCAATACAGTTTATGTTGTCAACACAACAGTAAGTAATGAGCTTGATAACCTAGACCATCAAGTGCTTTCCTAGAGGAAAGCATAATCTCAAGATGAAGGAGAAAGACATGCTAAAGGCACAACTACTGGTCTTAATTTTCACCACACCATGTACTAATATTTGTTCTGGAAGACAATGTTCGACCTTGCGTTGGCGGCATGCAGGCCATTTTATTATGTAGTATAACTAATTAACTATACACTATAAAAACAGTGTATTCTGGTTCTGGGTTGATAGGAATAGAAGTTCCAATGGAATTTGAGGGAGTTAATTTTGGCCGTGTTCCATAAAAATGTTGGTAGCACTGAAATCTATCTTTAGTTGGTATAACCAGAAGTAATCACTGCATTGAACATATCGAATGAGTCTCTCTATTGGAAGGGGGGTTGTCGGAACATCATTTATTTTCCCACTTGCTGCTGTATTAAATGTGTCATTTGGCCTTAATTTTGTGCACTGCATTTTTCTTCACTCCTCTTTGTTCTTTACTAAGTTAGAATCATATATAAATTGGATTATCTTTGTGGTGTCTTTCCGACCCCATGATCGTCATTTTGCACTTAAGACACAGAACCACCAGAAAGTGTTCTCCCTTATGTATCATGTTGTCATGGGTGATGATCCAGAGGTGAAGGTTGGCCAGCCATCTTCTGATGTTTTCACTTCTGCCATGAGGATGTTTATAGTATTATAATTGTTGTTTTAGAGCGCTTGTAACTGTTATGTCCTTTACATCAGTGTGTGAACTTCTTTTTTGCCTGATGTTATTGCCTTGTATTTTTTTCCAGGGTAATGTAGAACCCAGTCTGCTTGATCTTTGAACATGCACCATCAGGTGTAGCAACAAAAAGGATGTTGGAATGTAAGGGGTCACAGCAGTTACATTTGCACAACATTTGTGCCTTTTGGTTATGAGGTAGAAACTACAAAGTATTTCTTTACAAAGAATCTGACCAAGTACTCACTTCCCTGTTGGATTTCAGTTTCACGGAATAGATTATTTATATGATTGAGAGGTTCAAATGACGGACCACAATTTTGCAGGGTGATTTACTTAGGCAAAGCTAGAATTTTTGTTTGGGTTAGTGTTAACCGTTGAGCAGTTTTGTTGTGTCCACCTTGGTGATTGCAAACCACTGCATACTTCAATAAAGACTGCTACATCAATTTTGATGTGTGCAGGGCTCTTCTACTTCTCTTTGTTCTCAAAGAATTTTGTACTCTAGGCTGTACTACTGAATTTCAGGGTCGCAGCAGCAAGGGTGAGGTGGAGTGCGGGGAATGCAGGCATAGGCAAGATGTTGCGCTGAGCTTACCAGCTACACATGCATCACTGCCTCCAGTGCATTTCGGAAAAATATGCAAAAGATCATGCTGGGGCACGCGACCACGCCTCACGCATTGACACCAAGTAAAACCTAGATCGGATGCCAAGGAGGTATAATGGTAAAGAAATAGTGGAAGAGAAACGAAAGAACCCATTTAAAGATAGGTTGTTTTATGAAAATTATCAAGATATCCTTGCAATTGTATTGCTACAACCGAAGTTCATTTATTCATGCCCTACTTCTATCGATCTTGCATACATGTCTGAAAACACACATGCTTGCAGTATTACTCATTGGATTTCCTTTCTCAATCAAATCAGATGGTTCTATTTATCAGCCTTTCTCACTTGTTCCTACGGAACCAAGGTTAAAGGGATTGGAAAAATCAGTCATTCACAACCACCGATGAAGGATTCGCTGAAAAGTTAAGGATTAGTAGTTCTTTTTTGAAATCAATCTTCAAATAATGGATTCGGTCTTATATATATGCGAGGAAGGTAATGAAAAAAAGAAGATGCTAATAATACAAAAAAAAGTCCGTTTCAATGTTGCTATGTTTCCCTTTTAAACGGCGAGGCCCTCTCTACTTTCTTTCACACTACCTATTCATTATCGAGTAAATAGATCTTTACAATTAAGAGTTATACAAACAGTGATGGTATTTAATTATGAAAGTTGGCTAAGTAGCTGACTATCTTTTTATATCTGAATTTTGTTACATAAACCACATTGTTATGATAAAAATCAAAATTCACTTGTGCTTCATCCCTCCATTAATGATGCTATCTGTTTTTATCTTTGTTCTTCCGTGGCAACGCACGGGCATTCGACTAGTAATCATTAATGTGTTGGAACATTCATTCACATAGTAATAATCTGTCAAATGCTAGCAGTAATGTTTCTCGCGGGATGGGCCAAAAACATCAAAGAAAACTATAGGCATCATCAACCTAAGATAGTATCAATGTTACTAAACACATACCTTAAAGTGCAACATGACTGTTAGTGTTTGATAGGTTGGTATGTGCCTCCTTAAACGCTGACCGGACTCGGGTCCACCTTGGCGCCCTCCCTCGCCCACCTCCTCGTCCTTGTTGTCAGTTAGTACCGCGTACTCCCTGCCCTATAAGCTCAGCATCATGTGCACCCGCTCCTGCAACACGAAGCCCACCGACCCAAAATTACACTATGAAGCATCAGAAACTACAAGATGTTACAACAAGAACAACATTCGGGTCTACAACAAAGTTGAAGTCTACTCAATCATTTGCAATATATAACATAGAAATACGTATTGACAATCAAAAGTGCTTCCTGTAAAAAAATCTCAGAGGCTGCACCTGCAGGAGCTTCCTTTTGAGTCAGAGACATGTAGACATGGCGGATTCCGGCTGATTTTGGAGTGATTCCTACACGAAGCTCCTCGAACTGAAGAATGCGACAATAGCAAACCCATCAACTTGGTGCTTCACTATTTTCATTCAAAACGGCCGCGTATGCAGGAAGGAAGCAAAAGGGGAAGAGGGCGGATGGGTGAAATTTAAGAAATAAAGCTTTCGTATGTGCAACATCTCCATATGTTCGGACTTTCAACTTTTTTATTTAAAAAATGGGTCACAACTTTAAATAACAAAACTGAATCACCTACAAATCATGATGTCACACAATGCCGACAATATATGGAGTTTTGCCCATATCAAATGTTAAATGAATAACCTAATCGTTGTGTGGTGCGCGCGTGCTATCAACCGCGCTGGAACGGCCGCACCACAGCCGTCCATCTCGCGCGCCCGCACAGACATGTGGGTTGGCCACCGACCAGGGGCGACAGCACGCGACGGTGGTTTTGTCGCTTCCTCTTCGAAATTTGGGGAGACGCGTTTTCCTCCATCCTCCCGTTCCCATCCCCCACTCCACTCCCCACTGCACCGGCGACGAACGAAACCCCAAATCCCCCACGAAATCCCTAGGGCTTCGCGGCGAGCTAGCCGGCGAAGAGTCAATTGACGGAGAAAGGAGACGCCCAGCGAAGGATTCCGCCCAGCATCCGACGGGAGAGCAGCGCGCGCGTGCCGGAGAAGGAGGAGAAGGAAGCAGCGACGGGGAAGGAGAAGAAGGAAGCGACGGAGCTCTGCGCGGGCGACGGACGCCCCGGAGACGCGAGATCCTGCTGATTCAACGCCCCGAGGTCAGTTTAACCTACGCCCCCCTTGTCCGCACATCTCGTGGTTGCTGGGGTTTCGTCGCCGACGCCCTCGTCGTCATCAACGACCGCACGAGCGAATCAAATGGAGAGATAAGGTCGGGGGTAGGGGGAGGGGGATGTGCTCCAGAGCTTTTTTTTCATGCCATTTGGGATGCGGCATCCTCTGTTTTCCTTTTCCAGTACGTAGGCACAACAGTTTTGAGGATGTTTTTTCTGTAGGCAACTAGACACAGATAAGTATGCAAGTACGCGTTGTGTTTTTTGCAGGCAAATCAGAAATAGAGAATAGGCAATACTGTGTGTTTTTCGCAGGCAAATCAGATAGAAGAGTAGGCCAATAAGCAGTTTGGAATGATGTGGGTTTCTGTAGGTTATGAGATAGAGGGTAGGTAGGCAATAATCAGTTTAGAGAATAGGCATTCCTGTATTTTTTTTTGTTTTAGGGAAATAAGATAGAAGGTAAGTAAGCAATTTTTGGTTGGCCGAGTTCTCTAGCAGGCACAACTAGCAAAGAGCTTCAGGTTAGTGGGTGCTTTTTGTGGCACCTGATGGACATAGCTTCAGTGATGAGATTACATGGATAGTAGCTGCACATGGAAGAGTGTTCCAGCTTTTGGGGCTTCCTTTTTTCTTCTGAAAACTGGGCGCAGCTTCATCGGCACTCTGAATTTGCTGAACTCGGCTTCCCTCCGAGACCAGTTCCCCTCGATCAGTGGCAGCAGCGAGCAAGAAGACAAAGGAGCATGCTCCATGTTAGTCCTAGTGTACTTGGGTGGCCGATACGTTACTGTCGTTGTTTTGATTTCCAAGTCATCTATGTTCATCTTTGTAGAAAATTGCAGACATGCTCTTTTGTTTCTCTCAAATATTTATACACAAGTAGGCAACTTTTGGTTATTTTTTGTATGTATTCGATGAACTGGATGTATCAATTAACCACAACCACTTCCCCTCCGATTAGAATGCATTCTAGATACAATGTCAGGAGCTTTGACTAGGTGAATTCTATCTGCATTTCACCTTGTGTTTGCATTCCGCATTTTGTCAGCTTCATTCTGCATTTTTTTGCATTTTCTAGCTTAGCGTGATGAATTCACAGTTGTCTGCACAAGCATGTTAAGTGGATAAATGCACGGATTCTTTATCTTAGCATATTTTTAAGCTAGCTATTTTTCTGACATTCACCCATACTGAGAAATCTGTTATATAGTTCACGCACTAGTAAGTAGTAAAAGATGAGGAGCTTGAGGATAGTGATTTATAGGTCCGAAGTATATATTTCTCGTTTGTGCCTAAGCAACGCTTGAGAGGCTGCATTTTTTACCCTTTTTTGCTCAAGATCTCGACTGATGCATATGTCAGAAATATTATGTCAATTGGTTGTCTCTTTTAATTTCAACGATGTTTTGTATGCCTTTGATGGTACTAACATGCATCATGTGTGTAGTCGATGTTGATGCTCAATAACGGATAGGACTGATAACTAGCAAAACACGCATAGTTTCTTTTTGCTGTGCTCAATTTGTATACATACATGATGCTTTTTTCGATGAAACCAACAATGATGAGAATTAGTGAATTCAGGATGCTTTAACGTAGGCATGGTTTGCTGCTTCCAGTAGCCGGCAAAGGGGTTTTTCCACACCTGTTTTCTAACTCATATTTTCTTTTCAAATGCAGGCAAAAACCAAAAGTGAAAAACTAGGGGGAGGGCATTCTTTTCAGTATCCCTGGAGTGGCAGTCTTTATGATGGATGACTACCCAGATCAAAGAACGGCGAGGTATAGTCGACAAACTTTTTTGTTCCTTTTTCCTGTCTCCTACGTGTTCCCACAACATTGCCACGACTTAGGAAGATAACAGGCAAGCCCAAAGCAAGATAACAGGCAATGCCTCCAACACAACCCCCCCCCCCCCCATACATCTTTTTCTGACTTCTTTATACACATATATTTTTCTTGGTACCAATAATGGATTTTTAGGATTATTCCATGCTCTCACACACACACCCCTTTTCTTGTAGTGGACAGCAGCAAAACTAGTCCACCCCCACAACAACCAAGGATGCCCAAAATATATAGCCTAGACATTGAACACCCCCAACCGAATGATCAACACGAGGACACACTCGCCTCTCGCCCACCTCGATGACCCCTAGCTTGCCGCACCCGCCCACCTCGGTGACCCCTAGGTCGCCTCACCCGACGAACCAAGTCGCCCAAAACCACCGAACACCCCCAACCGAATCGGCTAACACGAGGACGCACTCGCCTCCCCACCCACCTCGGGGACCCCTAGGTCGCCTCACCTGACGAACCAAGTCGCCCAAAACCACCGATCAAACACAACCGAATCGCCTAACACGAGGACGCATTCACCTCCCCGCCCACCTCGGTGACGCCTAGGTCGCCTCAACCGATGAACCAAGTCGCCAACAACCACCAAACAACCCCAACCGAATCGCCTAACACGAAGGACGCACTCGCCTCCCCTACCTCGGTGACCCTTAGGTCGCCTCACCCGACGAACCAAGTCGCCCAAAACCACCAAACACCCCCAACCGAATCGCCTAACAGGAAGGACACAGTCGCCTCCTTGCCCCCTCGGTGACCCCTAGGCCGCCTCACCCGACAAACCAAGTCGCCCAAACCCGCCGAACACCCCCAACCAAATCGCCTAACACGAGGACGCAATGGCCTCCACGCCCCCCTCGGTGACCCCTAGGCCGCCTCACCCGACGAACCAAGTCGCCCAAAACCACCGAACACCCCCAACCGAATCGCCTAACACGAGGGCGCACTCACCTCCCCGCCCACCTCGGTGACCCCTAGGTCGCCTCACCCGACGAACCAAGTCGCCCAAAACCACCGAACACCCCCAACCGAATCGCCTAACACGAAGGACGCAATGGCCTCCCCCTACCTCAGTGACCCCTAGGTCGCCTCTCCCGACGAAACAAGTTGCCCAAACCCACCGAACACCCCCAAACGAATCGCCTAACACTAGGACGCATTCAGCTCCCCGCCCATCTCGGTGACGCCTAGGTCGCCTCAACCGACGAACCAAGTCGCCAACAACCACCGAACAACCCCAACCGAATCGCCTAACACGAAGGACGCATTCGGCTCCCCCTACCTCGGTGACCCTTAGGTCGCCTCACCCAACGAACCAAGTCGCCCAAACGCACCGAACACCCCCAACCGAATCGCCTAACACGTAGGACGCACTCGCCCCCCCTCCCTAGCTCGATGACCCCTAGGTCGCGTCACCCGACAAACCAAGTCGCCCAAAACCATCGAACACCCCCAACCGAATCGCCTAACACGAGGGCGCACTCGCCTCCCCGCCCACCTCGGTGACCCCTAGGTCGCCTCTCCCGATGAACCAAGTCGCCCAAAACCATCGAACACCCCCAACCGAATCGCCTAACACGAAGGACGCAATGGCCTCCCCCTACCTTAGTGACCCCTAGGTCGCCTCTCCCGACAAAACAAGTTGCCAAACCCATCGAACACCCCCAACCAAATCGCCTAACACAAGAGCGCACTCGCCTCCCCGCCCACCTCGATGACCCCTAGGTCACCTCACCCGACGAACCAAGTCGCCCAAAACCACCGAACACCCCCAACCGAATCGCCTAAAAGAGGACGCACTCGGCTCCCCACCCCTCGGTGACCCCTAGGTCGCCTCACTCGATGAACCAAGTCGCCCAAACCCGCCGAACACCCCCAACCAAATCGCCTAACACGAGGACGCAATGGCCTCCACGGCCCCCTCGGTGACCCTAGGTCGCCTCACGCGACGAAACAAGTTGCCAAAACCCATCGAACACTCCCAACCAAATCGCCTAACACAAGGGCGCACTCGCCTCCCCGCCCACCTCGGTGACCCCTAGGTCGCCTCACCCGACGAACCAAGTCGCCCAAAACCACCGAACACCCCCAACCGAATCGCCTAACAAGAGGACGCACTCGGCTCCCCGCCCACCTCGGTGACCCCTAGGTCGCCTCACCCACGAACCAAGTCGCCCAAAACCACCGAACACCCCCAACCGAATCGCCTAACAAGAGGACGCACTCGGCTCCCCGCCCACCTCGGTGACCCCTAGGTCGCCTCACCCGACGAACCAAGTCGCCCAAAAACACCGAACACCCTCAACCGAATCGCCTAACACGAGGGCAAACTCGCCTCCCTGCCCCATCGGTGATCCCTAGGTTGCCTCACCCCATGAATCAAGTCACGCAAAATCACCGAACACCCCAACCAAATCGCCTAACACGAAGGACGCACTCGCCTTCCGCCCACCTCGGTGATCCCTAGGTCGCCTCACTCGATGAACCAAGTCGCCCAAACGCACCGAACACCCCCGACCGAATCGCCTAACACAAAGGACGCACTCGCCTCCCCCTACCTCGGTGACCCCTAGGTCGCCTCACCCGACGAACTAAGTCGCCCAAAACCACTGAACACCCCCAACCGAATCGCCTAACACGAGGGCAAACTCGCCTCCCCGCCCCATCGGTGATCCCTAGGTCGCCTCACCCCATGAATCAAGTCACGCAAAATCACCGAATACCCCAACCAAATCGCCTAACATGAAGGACGCACTCGCCTTCCGCCCACCTCGGTGACCCCTAGGTCGCCTCACTCGATGAACCAAGTCGCCCAAAAGCACCGAACACACCCAATCGAATCGCCTAACACAAAGGACGCAGTCGCCTCCTTGCTCCCTCGGTGACCCTTAGGTCGCCTCACCCAACGAACCAAGTCGCCCAAAAACACCGAACACCCCCAACCGAATCACCTAACACGAGGACGCACTCGCCTCCCGCTCACCTCGGTGACCCCTAGGTCGCCTCACCCGATGAACCAAGTCGCCCAAAACCGCGAAACACCCCCAACCGAATTACCTAACACGAAGGACACACTCGCTTCCCGCCCACCTAGGTAACCCCTAGGTCGCCTCACGCGACGAACCAAGTCGCCCAAAAACACCGAACACCCCCAACCAAATCGCCTAACACGAAGGACGCAGTGGCCTTCCCGCCCCCTCGGTGACCCCTAGGTCGCCTCACACGCTGACCTGGCCCACCATTGTTGCAGCCGGGCTGAACATGTCAGGTGTGGGCACGACAGTTTCAGCAGTTGCCGTCATATCAGACGCACCAGTAGCAGCAGCCGCTGCAACACGGAACCCCACACCAACTACATCTTGGACAAGAGCAGAACACAAATCCGGCGACTCACCCACCCCCTGGACAAGAGCAGAAATAGGGACCTTCTCAGGTCGGGCTTGTGTGCAGTACAGGGACCACCATCACGGTCATCAAAGTCATCGGGGAGCTCATTGAGGTCAAGGCCGGACATCTGCACATTTTAGAAGACAAAAAGTAGGGAAGGAATTATTTCGAACGCGACGTAATGTAAATGAAAACACGTTTTGAGAAAAAACTCAATGGACAGGGGCATTATTTTTCGAAAATCACCAGAACACACCCAAACTCAGTGAGCAGTATTCATATGGATGCATGATTTTTTTTTGTACTAATAGTTTCAGGCTTCTTTCCTGGAGTTTTTATTTTGTCTTTTTGTAAGCAATTTAGTCTTAGTTACTAGCTTTTTTTAAGCATCTACAATAGCTTTTTCCTAGCTTTTTCTTGAAGCAGTTCTTACTATGCACAGATTATTAACACACAAAAGTATGTTTCCTGTTTGTTTTGCAGAAGCAACTTGCAAGGCAATAGACATGATGCATTTTCAGGAGGCAGCAGTTTTCTTTCATGCAAACAATATTTTCATTTCTGCAGGTGTAGGGGGGAGGCAAGAACAGGGGGACAAGATTTATGTCAGGTTCTGCGACAACAATTCAGTACAGGGGCAAATTTTGCAAGCAGTAGATCAGGGGTAGGTATATAGAGGGAAACACACTAGTTCTAGAACAACCAAGGATGTTGGCAGATTTAATGGTGTGTTTTGCCTTGATTACCTTTGCTGTCGTCTGCCCTGGGAGTTTTTGCCCACCTTTGGCAATTTCTTTGCCCACATTTTCTCCAAATTCTTGCCTGATCAGCAAGTTTTTGCAGACATAATTGCTGTTTTTTCCCATATTTTTTGCTTGATTTTTTTCTCCTTTCTCTGTTGTGTTTTCCATTGTGGGAGGGGAGCTCTCCAACCACTAGGCCATGGTGTGCTGGGCGTAGGTTTTCCCTGGTGGTGGGGCGGGAGCGAGATCACGTGAAAAGGGTGAGGGTCGTTTTATTTGGCGGGACGTGGCAACGACAGGGGAGATGGACCTGCCTTTTTTAGCACATGGCGAAACTTACCTTAAATGAAGGCCGCTAGATCCGCCCGCACAGCGCGCAGGCGCTCTGTAGCATCGTCCAATGAATAATCACTTTCTAATTTAAAAGAGATACAGAGTTCAGAATAGTATGATGAATAAAAAAATGAAAATCAACTATGAGACACGAATGTCAGGTGGCTTGCTATGTTTTGTAGCACCAATCTCCGTTACCAAAATTGAGATGATGAGAAATAGGATTAAGAACTAAAAAATCAACAAAGCTTATCAGAAGATATGAAAATGTTACCCTATAATTATCAGACCATTGAGTTGATCCTTTTTACAGATGTAGAATTCATCATATTAGGCAAGAGGATCAATGAACTCCTTGTGGGCTGACATTGAGAAGCATACAATGGTGATATAATTCACCAGATTAGCACCTCAAGTCCTTAACCCATGCCACTTCCTTTGTTAATTAGCAAAGCCAACTCCAATATGTCCGCTAAAGCATTGTCCATCTGCAATGTCCTGTTTAAGAAATTAAGACATCAAATTACGCATAGGAGACCACTCCAGCTGTTGTCAAACTGCGGTGATGTTTCAGGTCCTTAATTAAATTACATTTGAAAAATTGTCAGAACAAATTAGATAAAATTAAACTATTAATTACTCATGTCTATATGGTGAACCAAGATGGTGGCAACCAGAGTATGTCGGAATAGCTTTATTGAGTGCTTATATATCATGGCCCAGAATAGAAGGATATATGAAAAAGAGTGTAGGAAGATAGAAGTAGATCAATAACAAAGTACCTAAAATTACCATACGTGCGAGATGTCAATGAGCCTCAAATGCAAGCAGTGCCCTGTCGAGCACATAGGCTGGAGCTAGGAGACAAACCATGATATATGTGTAGATGTTTCATCTGCACAACAGACCTATATTTGGCTCACTGTTTTGTGATTTTCCTAAAGTAGCTAATTAGTCATCGACTTTATCCATTAAATCTCCATCACGTATGTCAAATTCCTAAACATGGAGACTGTCTGCATGTAGCTAGACCCTACAAAATAGCTGGAGAAAATGCATCTATCAGTGAGAAATAAACTTTTTAGCAGTGTAAGTTTCCAGCCATATCAATCCTTGCTTTGAGACTTTCGACAGAGATCGGTTGAGGAGCTACAACTGTCTGTCAGGCTCGAGAGCCAGCAGCACAAACGGCATGTACGGTACGGTACCACCAGCAGCAAGACCAATGATGCCATGCTGGGTGCTAATGGTTTTAGGCCTAGCACACACGGACGACGACGTCGACCGGGGAGACTCGCGGCGGCCATTGGGACCGTGCTGGCTGCGGCAGCGGCGCATCCCGTAACTCTAGAGAGGGACGGGGGATCGAGCGAGACGGGATTTTGGCTTTAGGCATCAATGGATTAATAGATGGCTTCTAAATACCATGACAGAGACGGAGATAGAGATAATTGAGAGAGAGGCGTCCCCAGCAGCTAGCTCAACCGACGTCGCTGCTTGTCGATGCCTCAAACACCTGCAACATGTAGCAGAAAAATCAGAGAAGGAAACGCAGCAGCAGCTCCTCCGATGCAAGCGTTGGCTGCCGTCACCAGAGGGGAGGGTGGGATGCAACAGAACACAGATCAATTAACACATAAACCATACCAAAAAATTGAGCTCAAACAGTAGCAAGTTGATGAGCACGGGAGGCACATGGACCTCAAACAGTACCAATTTTTTTCATCTTTCAGTAGCAGCTCCATAAATTCAAGATTGAACAATTGAACTAACAACTGCAGTTCAGTCAGGCATCAATTCAACTAACAAATTCATGGTTAACCTTGCTGTTCAATTCAAGGAACAATCAACACCTCAATGCCTCAATGGCCACGAACAAGAGCAGAGAGAGGAGGGGGTGAGCTCACCTGACAGAAAGGAGGAAGCTTCATGGGTGGTGTGTCCCGAGCTGCAGGAAGGCAAGGTCGACCCCTCCTTCCTCAAGCATCCAATCCTTGCCCTGCACATCTAACATGGAGGATCAAACCAAATATTAGAGAGAGATAGGAGAGGGGATGAACTCACCCCACGGCCACCGGGCGAAGCAGCAGCATCCTGGAGACGGGGCTGCATGTGGGAGCGCGGTGGGCGTTGGAGAGGAGCCGCTGGAGGCGCCGGAGCCACACCAGTGTGGAGGCTCCTGAAACCCTAGCCATCGTGAGGGCTTAAATTCATCGCTGGTGGCCGGGAGAGGCGAATCCCGCAAAAAAAAAAAAGACCCAGCGGAGCGAGGCGAGCTCGGCCCGATGCTGCGCGGTGGCGGAATTCGCCGGAGAACACCGGAATCGGCCGTCATCTATGGCGGAGGAGATGTGTCCAGGGAGAGAGAGAGGGGTCGCAGTAGAGAGAGAGAGATGGATGGGTGGGGGATCGAATTGATGTAGGAGGGGCAAAGGCCGCCGGAGGTGAGGTTTGGGAGGGACGACGCGATGGGTGGCAGCGGCGGCGTCGTTCATGCCTGGCCTATGAAGATGATTACCACGAAGAAAGAAAAGCACAACGGACGAAATAAAATACGAAGCGTTTTTTACACTTACCGCATTGATTTGGACTGCAGGTTGATTACCGAAAACACATGGACTTTTCTGCAAAAGTGCCGCGACGGTGAATCCGAGAAACTCAATCCGTGCTTTAGGGAGAGACTAGCACACATGCCCGTGCGTTGCGGGGGAATATCACATAATCTAGTCCTGATAAAAATGTCTCAAGACGTTCACTCCTTAGCGACACGAGTTTCTATCTGGCGGTGCCCAGGAGAGGACGCTTCAATGACAAGCGACAACTGGATCACCAATGAAGACATGGTGGCATATCGCGCACTACAAACATCTTGTACATGTCCTCCACGGGATGATGGCATAAAGCTCGCCGATCCGTTGCTCCCGCCATAGCCAACCGACACATCTTCCTCCTGCTAGCACGACCACCAACCAAGTTGTGGGAAAAATTATTGTCATCTTAATGGACCACCAAGCACATTTTGTATAAATGCAACTAAAAGTTAAAGTAGTATCATGGAAAAATTTACTCTCCTTTGATGAACCCATATAAATATAATCACATAAAAAACCAAAAAATATGCGTCCCTTTCTTGAACCCATATATAAATATAAGCACATAAAAAAACCAAATATATATATATGTCACTATTCATAAGCGAATAACGCGTGGTAGATCATATATGCACTTATTCTAAATGTGCCCGGATGAGTGATAGAGACACTTATACAAATATTGCATTTGTATTTTGGACCTTATATAGGCATGCGTTGACAATCAGTACATCCTTTTATCATGCATTTTATCTGTCTCATTCACATTCTTAAAAATAAAGATACTCACTCTGATTCATATTATTTGTTTTTATTTTGTCTAGATACAGATATATCTAATGATTTGAGATACATATTATTTGTCTTAAATTTGTGTAGCTACGGACGAATGTATCTAAAACCATTTGGTATATGTGTCTAAAATCATCTGGTTTTAGATACATCCATATCTAGACAAATCTAAGACAAATAATATGGATAGAGGAGTATATTAATTTGAGACATTTTTATTTAACTATAGTATAAAATAATAAAGTATTATTCCCAAAACAATAAAGGATACTAATAAAGTACACATATTTGATCTTCATTGGTGAACTATTCTGTTTTTAGCTCAACTCTTCACATGGATAAACTTAGACGGCAGCTTTTTTTTTTTGAGTCTTTTTTTTTTGAGTCTACTTAGACGGCAGCTGACCAGCTAAAATAATTCACATGCATATTTGATCGTCGGCCTAGGGGGTTCCTTTTACCCCATCTCTCCCTGTCCAATCTCTCTCTTCTCTCCCTCGACAAGAACCGCAGAACGGCGCCGCCATTGGCGACCATGGAAGCTCAGTGCCCCGCCTTCCTCCACACCTCGCCTCTCTGACCCCCCTTTGCACCGGATCCACCTAGCCACAGCGCCCAGCCGGCCCACGCCATGGCCCAGTCAGCCCCTCCGAGATCCATTCTCCTCCTCTGTCCGGTTGCGCAGCTCCGGCTGCCTCTGCCCGTGGCGCCGCCGCACGGCTCGGCCCCGTCCGGCACCATATCAGCGCCCCGTCCGTCTCCTTTCCATCTCGCCAGCAGGCCATGGCACCACCGCAGAGGTGTGCTGTCAGCCCAAGCCTGCTCTGCCCTCCTCTGGGTTCGGTTCGTTCCTCTCTTGATTTTCCGTTGCCCCTTGTTGAATCATCAAGGCACACGTATATGAATCGATGAAATTAACTATAAAGTAGCGATGTGGGATTATGCGACGGGGGGTGAGAGAGATCGTAAGAGAGGGAAAAGCAACGGCAGATTGGCAGGGACAGGCGACAACGTGGTTTTTTTCTCTTCGGGGTGGATGCAAGCCCAGACGAGGCCCAGTTTAGCAAATCGGCCACGTACGGGAAAACAAAAATCAGACGCAACGAAACAGATAGAGCAAAAAATTAGTACCACCTCGAATATGTCTTAAATTTAAATTGAAAGCGTAAAATCACCGGAAGAAACGTATTGTGACAGTGAACCCGGAGACCCAATCCGTGCTTTATTATTACTAGTACAAATGCCCGTGCGTTGCAACGGGCTAAAAATTCATAAAACATGCTCTGTGTGACAGTAGCGCCATTCTTAGATCCAGTTCTGATAAACATCGCTATAAGTTTATAATGTTATCTCTTTCCGGAGTATGACGCATGGACGTAAATAAGCCATCCTAACATCTTTCATCAATGAAAGAATAGTGGTGCATGGGATAGTCTAGTAATCAGTTCTATTTTTTATTTCTCAAAAAACACAATTATTTCTTTACTATAAAATAATTAAAAAAATTGAAAATTTTATCTTTTTATTAGAACTGAAACATCTTTTGAAGATGAATTTTTTTGACCACATGTTTTTTAACTATGAAATTTGAAAATTTTGCGGTCGATTTTAAATGGTTTTGTTGATAATTGGAACATTTTCGAGAGTTTTGTGCATTTAAAAAAACATGAACATATTTAAAAGCATGTCTTTCTAAATAAGAAGATTTTGGAACACTCTTTGTCTAAAAAGACACACACACTTGGTGTCCGCAATTAAAAAAATTTGTTGGTGTCCAGACCATGTAGCGTAAAGATGAGAAAGTCATCGGGGTGTCCTTTGATGGCCCCTCCTTCAACTTAGCACTATCATCGGGCAGAAGAACGCAAGTGTTTTTAGCGGGATATACAGACGTTGAAATTGTTGTATACTGTTCAAGAGTTTAATAACTAATCTAAATGTTTTTCCTAGAATTTTCAAAAGGTTTCAATGCAAACAAATTTATTTTGGATGAAAGAGTAGTGGTGCATTGAAGTGGGATTGTTTGTATACATTTTTTTGTTAATATTTAAAAGCAAACTGGCTTTTACTATGTTGACATTTTTTAAGGAAAATATTGGTTGCTTGGTTTGCAAAATTATATTGTGTTCCTTTTCTTCTGCACTACTTGAAACTTGGCCCAAAGACCGAACCGCACTCACTCTGCATCATCACCATAAAAAGACAAACTTTTTTGATAAATTTCATGTGAAGGCCATGTACACCATCCATCACGTATACGCTTCTTCTACGTTTTAGCAAACAAACAATAGCATATAATTATCCTCATGGCCAGTCGCTGTCTAGTCGAGGCGTTCCTACCCTAGCCGCCGCCACCACCAAGCGTCTAGGGAGAGGCGACCTATTTCCTTTGATCTCCAACGGCCGGGGCACTGGCCCCCTCTCCCTTCGGTCGCTGCTCCGGCGGCAGGAGGGAGAGGGACCCGTTCCTCCGCTCTGTAGTTAGGATTTGGATTTATAGGTCGTGGGGCGTCGTTGGGGTGGTGGGAGCAGTGCTTGGATGAATAAATCTGCCTCAACTCCACTCCCACACCGGCGGTGTTTTTCATGGCGGCTTCTCGGAGTTGATGGCATCGTGTCTTTGTCGATCCCTCAGATCGGCAGCGTTAGGGTTCATGGATGGTGTTGGCAAGGCGGCGGCGGCGACTCTATTAGGTGTGTCTCTCCATCTCTGTCTCCATTGTTGCGTTGTTGCCTCCGACATCATGGTGGAGTAGGGAGGTTTTGTCGTTTAGGAGTACGCGCAGGCAGTTGTCTACGCAAGTGACAGCTGGAAGATGGAGTATCTTGTGTTGGGTCTGTGGTTGACGGCTGACAGTTCTGGTTTCCTCCTCCGACTTCGTCGTCATGCGGGGGTGTCAGTTCTGAAGTTCGATGGCGTGTCCGGGGACATGTTGCCCTGGTCTGATTCTTTCAACATCTATGGTTTTGCTTCGAACAAACTACTTTGGAGGTCCGTAAAGCTGCTGATTAGTGATGGAGCCGCATCGAGCTTGGGTGAAGAGGTGATATGTCTTTTTATCCTTTGGTGGCCGCTTCGGTGGTGTCGAAGGAAAGGGACAGGCGTTGGTATTCTGCACAGGATTTTTCTATCTTTTCAATTATGTATGGTCGGCCCTTACGTGCCTTGTAACTTGTTCTATATAAATGAGACGCGTATTATTATGGAAAAAAACAAAAAGAAGATAATTATCCCCACAGAGAACACATACCAATATCCCCGCCGAGTTATCCTCCTGTGTGGCCCTCTTTTATCCACGCAATGCTGCTCCTCATCACCGAGTAGGCCAGCACCCAACATCCCACCCAGCAGCGTTGTTCGTCCTCTGCTCGGCCCAAGGTTCCCACCCACGGTGCCGTGTACCCCCCTCTTTCTCTTCCCTCTTCCACAACTAACCAAGAAAACAGGATCGAGCACGCGCGCGGTCACACCTCCTCGGCGTCGACGGTGCACTCCTGGAGTGCCCGGCCTTGTCGTGTCGGCCTTCGGCCTGGGCCAGGAGAAGACGCCGGGGCCGGTGGTATGCACCCCCCCTCCTTTCCAATCCCGGGTCCGTCGAGTGAAGCGCCGGGGTGGCAGCGGTGTCCGTCGGTGCCCCTCTCCTCTGACGCTCGACCTTGTCGTCTCAATTTCGCTTGGCCCTAGCTCGCGAGGCTCTGCGGTGTGATCACGCTGGCTTCATTCCGTTTCATTTACTTCATCCTTCTAATTCCATTCCGTTCCCTCTCCTGGGTTGATTTCCCAGGCCGTCGCCGGCGGCTGCTGATTGTCCTTATCTGATTTTCCATATTTGGTTTGGGCCACACACGCGTGGATGTTGGCTGCCCGATTATGCACTTATCTGATTCTTCCTTCGAACGTACTCGCTCTTCCCTCTCTTGCGGATTAATTCCTTCATTCTTTTCCCCTCAGAGGCTAGTTGATTTTTGATGCGGCAAAGTCACTCACGTATATAAATGGATTGAATTGGTTGAAAAGGAGCGAGGTGGGACTATTTATGAGTTCTAAAGTTTTTTTCGCTGTGCCCTCGTCTTCGCTTCTTCGACTTTCAAGCATGTTCGTCAGCATTGTAATGTTGTGGCTCATGTTTTAGCCAAGTTTTGTAAAAACTCTAGTCTATTTTTTTTCTGTCTGCGTGTATCCGAGACACTTTGTATGTCCAGTCGAGCGACGGACGAGACTCAACCCACCGCCATTTAGTCTCCTTGTCGAGAGGCCAGCACCCAACATCCCACCCAGCAGCGCTGTTCGTCCTCTGCTCGGCCCAAGGTTCCCACCCACGGTGCCGTGTACCCCCCCTCTTTCTCTTCCCTCTTCCACAACTAACCAAGAAAACAGGATCGAGCACGCGCGCGGTCACACCTCCTCGGCGTCGACGGTGCACTCCTGGAGTGCCCGGCCTTGTCGTGTCGGCCTTCGGCCTGGGCCAGGAGAAGATGCCGGGGCCGGTGGTATGCACCCCCCTCCTTTCCAATCCCGGGTCCGTCGAGTGAAGCGCCGGGGTGGCAGCGGTGTCCGTCGGTGCCCCTCTCCTCTGACGCTCGACCTTGTCGTCTCAATTTCGCTTGGCCCTAGCTCGCGAGGCTCTGCGGTGTGATCACGCTGGCTTCATTCCGTTTCATTTTCTTCATCCTTCTAATTCCATTCCGTTCCCTCTCCTGGGTTGATTTCCCAGGCCGTCGCCGGCGGCTGCTGATTGTCCTTATCTGATTTTCCATATTTGGTTTGGGCCACACACGCGTGGATGTTGGCTGCCCGATTATGCACTTATCTGATTCTTCCTTCGAACGTACTCGCTCTTCCCTCTCTTGCGGATTAATTCCTTCATTCTTTTCCCCTCAGAGGCTAGTTGATTTCTGATGCGGCAAAGTCACTCACGTATATAAATGGATTGAATTGGTTGAAAAGGAGCGAGGTGGGACTATTTATGAGTTCTAAAGTTTTTTTCGCTGTGCCCTTGTCTTCGCTTCTTCGACTTTCAAGCATGTTCGTCAGCATTGTAATGTTGTGGCTCATGTTTTAGCCAAGTTTTGTAAAAACTCTAGTCTATTTTTTTTTCTGTCTGCGTGTATCCGAGACACTTTGTATGTCCAGTCGAGCGACGGACGAGACTCAACCCACCGCCATTTAGTCTCCTTTTCGAGAGGTCATGAATGCCATTGGGGCACTACTGAACTTTAGTCACACGGGCATTGTAATTATATGGATGATGGGTACAAAGGTAACAAAAAGTACACCATCAAAATTGTTACCTTTTTACGTTAATGAGATTGAAAAGATGCACCCCGGCCGCATCAGATCAGGACGTGCGATAGGCAACTATGGCCCCGTTGGGCTATAAAGACTAAATGTATGTGTTGTAGCCGATGAAATAGCTGGAGGCACAATAAAATTGTAGACCGAACACTCATGTAATTAGTGTTTTTAAGCTAGCAAATCTAAATCTCTCTTTCTATTATTTCTCCTTCCTTATTAATTCTCCTTTCTTCTTTTATTTTTCTCATGCCCCTCTATTTTCGTGTATCGTGCAGCCACAACGCCAACCCACATCTCATCCTTCGCTAGTTAATCCTCAAGGCTCCTTGTTGATTGTCATACAACTCATAGTCCTATATAAATCAGTGGAATTAAATTGAAAAAGGCGAGGTGGGACTAATTAGCTGGCAACAAGTAGGCCTGTTTGGTTGGCTGCCTCCTTGGAGTGGGCCAGCTCGGCCCATGTGTTGGAGATATTAGATTAGGTTTCAGTTAATTAACGTGACAAGCAAGCTAGCTGAATTGGCTAGGGGCGCTAGGCTATCTCCAAGCGACCCTGGTTCAAACCCTGTCGGACGCAGTTTTCTGCATTTTTTTCTTTTTCTGTTTCAAGAATTTTTGTTCCAAGAAAAAGACCTGAAAGCATAAATTCACAGCAAGAAAGTGTATTATGACGGTGAACCCGGAGACCCAATCCGTGCTTTATTATTAATAGGGCGAGATTAGGGAGAGATAGGGTCTATAGATAGAATTTGTTGCCGTGGCCTTTGTACCATATAACAACAGGAGACTCTGTTTTGAAACTCAGAGCAGAGGATGTACCATATAACAGAAGATGTGCAGTCCGCTTTCAAACACCGAACAGAGGACGTACTCTGCTTTGAACAGACTTGTGACCATTCTGCCCCTGGTCCAGTTGCGGCCGGCTAACCCGGCCTCCTTCTGTAGCCTTGGGGTTGTCGACCCAAACCGCACCAGGCCCAGACGCGTTGGCCGCCGCCGGCGGCGAAGGTAGTTGGCGTGCGCCTGCCGTCCCGGTGGCACTAGGGATATGCTTCCCACCCAGCACGAGCCGCCTGGCCGTGCACACAATGATGATTCGATGTCGATGCATCCGCGCGCGTGGATTAGTTAGCCTACCCCTCCTCTAAGCAGTCTTCCTCCATGAACGTCCCTTCGGGGAGCAGTCTTCCTCCATGAACGTCCCTTGGAAACCAGAAGTGCCGTGGGATGTATCCACATACTGGTTTGTCCATTTTTTCAACAAGAGAAAACATTCATCGGCCTCTTCAAAAAGTAATGCACACAGCCTTTTATTTATCATATAAAAATTGTCCAATTAACGCATGCGAATTCTTAATTTCTCACTACTTGTATGAAGTATGGACTATGTAGAGATTACTCACGGCCTTCATTTCCTTGAGGGGACCACAGTATCTGCCGCCCGTAAGAACGTCTACAGGAGAAACTTGCTAATGTGTTCGCCTAAATGCCCACGGACTCGTCCGCAGGAACCGGACACATCTCAATTTTTTTTCTTTCCGCAGCCAAACACCTCAATTAGGGCACCTCAAATCCATACAAAGACATGCAGTATTTACGTAAACGATGTGACACACATTATCCGGCTACTACGTCAGGACATCGCATCGGACTATCAAAATTGGGCATGTTCTACCTACGTACTACCTATGAAGAAGATCATTCACGGCTGCCCTTACCCTTCACGACACCCTTGCTGTTGTCGTCATTCTCACGGAAAAAGCGGCCAAAGACGCAATATGGATCAAGGCGGATCTGCTCATCGCCGGAGCTGATCGACCCATCACCGTCCTCCTTCTCCTTCTTGGGGGGGAGTCCGGCCATGACAAGGGCCTCCCGATTATGCTCATTGTTAGACTATATAACCTCCATATACATACGTGTATATTGTAAAAAAATCCTACTCATTATATATATGTGATAGGCCACCCCTAGAGGGTTGTACCGGCTCCCCCCTAAATCTATTGTCTTACATGGTATCACGTTAGGTTATGTACGCTTCCGCCCAAACCCTAACACCCGACACTGCCGCCGCCGCCACCTCACTTCCGTCCGCGCCGCCGCCGTGTCAAGCGCCGCCGCATCCGGATCTACCAATACCGGGTTTCTGCCGGCTTCCCTCGCAGCACTTCTGTCCCGCCCGCTGGACGCCGCCGCCGTGCAGTCCCCGCTCGGGACAAGGAGCGTGGGCTCCTTCTTCTCGACTCCACAGGCAGCCTCGTCGTTCGGCCACCAACTCACGGTACACAACGCCGCCGCTTCATCGGCATCTTCTGCCGCGGCACCAGCTGGTGGCGCCCGAGTCCGCCTTGATGGCGGGGCTCACGGCGTCGGCCCCGTCCACGGCGCCATCTGCCTCCGCGCCAGTTGCACCTCGGGCCGCACCCACGGTGCCGCTCGCTGCCTCCATGGTGTCCTCACCTAAGGCAGCCTCCTCGATGGGATCGCCGCTGCCGCCGCCGCCGTTCCACTTTGGCCATCTCATCACCATCAAGTTGTCATCTGATAACTACATCTTCTAGCGTGCGCAGGTCCTTCCGCTCCTTGGGAGTCATTACCTGCTTGGCTACGTCGACGGCTCTCTCCATTGCCCCCCGCGCTAGTGGACAGCGTGCATGGTCCGGTCTACAATCCGGCTCACCGTGTTTGGATGGGGCAGGACCAGGCGAACCTCTCCTCCATCCAGGGGTCACTCTCTCCGGCTGTCGCCGGGCTTGTCGTCTTCGCCAAGACGTCTCATGAGGCATGGACTATACTCGAGCGATCGTTTGCGGCGCAGTCACAGGCTCGGGTCTCCGCGCTTCGTCGTCAACTTGGCGAGTGTGAGAAGCTTAACTCCACGGCCACGGAGTTCTACAACAAGGTCAAGGGCCTTGCTGACACGTTGGCCTCCATCGAACAGCCGCTCACCGATTCCGAGTTCAACTCCTTCATCGTCAACGGCCTCGACGAGGAGTATGATGCTTTGGTCGAGATCATCAACGAGAGGGGCAACTCGGACCCCATGATGGCACATGAGATCTACTCTCGCCTCCTCCTCACCGAACAGCGTGTCAAGGCGCGCCGCGCCAAGGCCAGTCACGGCCCCCTCTCCGCCAACACCGTCAGCAAGGGTGGCCGCAACTCGTCCAAGGCACCGCCCCCTGCATCGTCTTCGTCACCCTCGGCTCCACCCCCGTTCACCACCCTACCAGGTACTGGTGGTCGGTGCGTGTGTTAGTTGTGTGGCATTGAGGGGCACTGGGCCTCCAAATGTCACAAACGCTTCCAGAAGAGTTTTCTTGGTCTTGTCAACGATGGCAAGGACACACACAACTTTGCCCGTCAGGTTGCCATGGCTGATCGTCCGGCGCCGCAGAAGCAACAAGGACATACTCAGTCCTACTCCATCGATCCCCACTGGTACATGGACTCGGGGGGCGACAGAGCACCTGACGAGCGAGATGGGGAAGCTTCACACTCGTGAATCCTATCATGGCTCCGACAAGATCCAGACCGCCAATGGAGAAGGTATGCACATCTCTCATATTGGTCAAGCATCTCTTCTCACAAGTCATGCAAATAGGAGTCTTCAGCTTCGCAATGTTCTTAGAGTTCCATATGTGACACGTAATCTTCTTTCAGTTCCTAAACTCACATGTGATAATAATGTGCTTTGTGAATTTCACCCTTTTGATCTTTTTATTAAGGATCGGGCATGAGGGACATTCTTCTTAGCGGGCGGTTGTTGCAGGGCCTCTATCGTCTGGAGCATCATGGTGTTGCTCGCGTTTTCAGTGGAGTTCGGGTATCTCCGTCACATTGGCATGCCCGTCTTGGTCACCCAGCCACACCTATCGTCCGTCATGTTTTGCGTCGTCATGAGCTTCCTAGCATGTCTAGTAATAAAGATGTAGCAGTGTGTGATGCTTGTCAGCACGGGAAGAGTCATCAACTTTCTTTTTTGGAGTTTAGTCATGAGGTGAAACATCCCTTAGAACTTGTGTTTTCAGATGTATGGGGTCCTGCTCAGACTTCTGTCAGTGGTCACAATTATTATATCAGTTTCGTTGATGCTTATAGTCGCTTTACCTGGCTTTATCTTATTAAACGAAAATCTGATGTGTTCGATATTTTTGTTCAGTTTCAAAAACATGTTGAACGCCTTCTCAAGCACAAAATTGTTCATGTCCAGTCGGGCTGGGGGGGGGGGGCGAGTATCGCAACCTCAACTCCTTCTTTCAGTCGCTTGGGATCGCTCACCGTTTAGCATGTCCACATACACATCAACAGAATGATTTAGTAGAACGTAAGCATCGTCACATTGTTGAAGCTGGTCTTACTCTTTTGGCCCATGCATCTGTTCCGTTTCGGTTTTGGAGTGATGCTTTCACCACTGCATGCTTTCTTATCAACCGTACTCCCACTCGTGTTTTGAACATGAAGACTCCCATTGAAGTCCTTCTTAATGAACAACCGGACTACACCTTCTTCAAGGTGTTTGGGTGTGCTTGCTGGCCCATCTCCGTCCATATAACAAGCGCAAGCTCAAGTTTCGTTCCAAGAAGTGTGTCTTTCTTGGTTATAGCTCTCTTCATAAAGGATACAAGTGTCTTCATGTGCCCATTAATCGTGTCTATATATCTCGGGATGTCATGTTTGATGAGCATGTTTTTCCCTTTGCCAAACTCCCTGTGTCCACTGCCGAACCACCACCCATGCATTCATCCTTTGTTGCTTCTGACCAATTTGATGATGTTGCATATTCTCTTATATTGTTGCCTAATCATGGTCCAGGCACTGGTTGTGGGGCTCGTTTGGAGATTTTAGAGGCACCATCGCCTCCTTCGTCGTCATCGCCTTCCTCGTCAGCACCTTCAGTTGTGCACGACAATCATATGGCGCCACTGCATGGCCTTGGTCCCCGTGCCCATGCACGACTGATCGATGCCTCGGTCCTGTCGCCCGCTTCGTCGCCTCTGGCCTCGGGGCCGGCATCGCCGCGGCTTCGGCCCACGACCCCGGTCAGGCCAACGGCGTCTGGGCCGGCCTCGCCCGCCCCCGTCTCGCCTATGGCATCTGGGCCATCGCCATAGGGGCTGGCCTCGCCAAACTTGGCCTTCATCAACCCGTTCTGCGGCACCGGGCGCGAGACGAGCTCGGTCCTGCTGCCGAGCGCGAGACGAGCTCGGTCCTGCTGCCGGGCGCGAGACGAGCTCGGTCCTGCTGCCAGGTGCGAGACGAGTGATGGACCGCGGCGGGAAGGGCCAGCCCTTTGACGAAGATAGCGGCCGGACACCGCGAAGATGGCTCGAAGGTCGAATCAGGCCGCCTACAAACGAACGGTCGCCATAAATCCAGCCGCCGCCGTAGGCAACCCGCCGAGCCGCCATGGTGCCGGCGCGACGAATTGAAGCCTCCACCAGAGGGCTGAGCCGCCTCGCCGCCACCGCCCACAGCCGGAGCAGCAGCCACGTCGGGCCAGTGCCCCAACCCACGCCGCCCACCGGAAATTGCCAGATCTGGCCGGCGCGCACCGCCACCACCGCCACCAAGTTCCTGTTGCGCCGGTCTCCTCGCTGTCAGCAGCCGCCGCCCGACGTCCAGGGCGCCGGGACGCGCCGCCCGCAGCCCTCGCCGCAGGAGCCCCGTCGCGCCAGATCCGCTGCCACAGCAGGGCCCCGCGCGACCCACCACCAGTCGCGCCGCCGGCCACACGGCCCCCACCCAGCGCCACCAGCACGCCAGGCGACGTCGCGCCGCGGCGCCCGGCACCCGCGCCGCGCCCCCAGCGAAGAGAAGGGCCCGCGCCACTCCTCTTTACGCGGGGGAACCAAAAGACCCCGCCGCCACCGGCCCGGGCGAGCTTTGCCCGGCCAGGCCCTCTGGCGGCGGTGGGGGAGGAGGAGGGAGGAGGGAGAACTCGGGGGCGGCCGCGCCGGAAGCCCTCCCCGCCGCCGCACGGGGGCGGCGCGGGGAGGAGAGGCTAGGTCGGGAGGGAGAGGCTCGTTGGAAATCTCTTATGAGCCCTTTGTTTCCCGCCTTTGCCGTTTGTTTGAGGCTGACGGCAAATTAACTGATTCATGTAGTGATGGTAGGATATTATTTCTTCTAAATGACATTTGTCCGACTTAACCACTTCAGTATGAACTTATTTCAAATTATGCCTCCGCTGATTTGCGCCCATACACCGGGGTACTTCAACTGCACGTGACAACACCTTCTTTTAAGGCAGAATTGACTTCGGTGAGTCCACGCTCGTCGAGCGTGTCACCAGAAAGTCATGGGCATACTCACCAAATTGCCACGGCTCCTTGAGGATCAAAGCCCTCCAAAATTCCTTTAGAAATTCTGCAGATCAAAGAGCCCCTATTTCCTAAGAGAAATTTGGATTTTTGCTGCTCTCTTCCTTGGGTTTCCCCGGTTTGCTACTCTCAACATTGCCTTTGCAAAATTTCCACTTAGATTGCTATGACATTAGCATCCATTTCTATTATATCTTCACATTAACTAGCTAGTGGAAGGAGCGAACTACCCTTGTGGCTACCTAACTGTATCATGTAGTTCGACCGGACACACTGCTGGTTCGACCAAGCCGCTCGCTTCGCCCGCGTATGTGGTCGCATCGTCGCTCCCGGCACTCGGCACCCAGCCGCTCCGTGCTCTCCTGCGACGAGGCAGGAGGGTGAGAGGATGCAGAGGAATCTGGAAAGAGAGATTGGCAGATCGGCCTGGGCATTTTACGCGTCACGTGGCCGGAATGCAGGTGGGTCGCACGAGCCTGCTGCCTCATGCTTCTCTAGCAAATATTTTTCCATCTCCAAATTAGTAGTACTTATTTGTCCAAGAAGCTTAATTTGCTGTTGTATTCCTAATTTCTTACTGCTCAATTGAACATGCAAACTGCACATTGGATTCCAACTGCTCAGCTGATCTCGAGGATGCAAATTGTGTAATGACCACCTTGTGTGCCCCTGTATAATTAAGCCTTGTTTCGGCCAACTGGTTAATTTAAATGGGATTCCGTCCTGTCATATGCAATTATGCATCTCAACTACCCGTGCTGGGTCCACCTTAAGTTCCTACTTGCAGTGATCAACCACTTTGTCAAACTACGCGGCTTTGACGAGCAACATCGCTGTTGATGCAGAGTTAATCATTTCGGCATTGCTCCCCTTTTACTCCACTATGGCTCTAAGTTTAAGAACCTGCTGGTTAAATATGCCCCTTTGGTTATCACATATGTGTTTCAAAAATAGTAGCTTGCAATATAATTGTTCATCACAAACTATTCCTTTTCATATACTGAATGGGTCAGTTGGTAGAGTTCAACAAGGTGAAGAGCAGCCATAAAAATTCCTAATGATAATGCTAGCTCCAAAAAATTTAACATGTCCATACAAGATTTTCTTCCTTTTTTCTCCACCGGGAGATGCAATAACATGCACCATGCAAGTGTGACACCAAGGTCTCTGTCATTGCATTTCTTAAAGAAATTACAAATGGTTTCCTCGAGGACCAGAGACTTGGTAGCGGTGCATATGAATAGAGCCACTTGGCATATACAATGATTCGGTTGCCACCTGCTCCCCAACTTGGCTGCCGGGTAAGTAGACTGTTTTGGATGCAACTGCGTAATTTATTATGTTTGCATGATTGGATGTGATCATGTTCCATCTTTAACAGAAGGCCGAGCTGCTCATTCTCCCTCCACTTCCACGCACGTTCACAAGCGCCTTCGTCTCTCCCTGCAGGCCTTTTTTGCAAGGTTTGTGCCTTCGAAATTGCTTTCCTTCTACTGCTATTTCAACAACCTGTTGGTTAAATGCATGCCCATTTGATCTTCATCGATTTGCGTTCTACTGCCACTTCTGCACTTATTATGTATGGAAGTTACCATATTTCTACTGTATGGCACAATAGTAGCGGGGGGGGGGGGGGGTCTTTCATAATCACAAACTATTCATCTTTATAACGTATTTTGATGTTGTGCATGAATCGGATTTTGCAAGCTCCCTTGTGTACTGGTAGAGACCATAAAGCTCAACAGGGAGAGGAGCACTTAAATTGGCCATAGATTTCTAATGCTTACTGTACCTGCAAATATGAACATGAACTATCTCTCATGCAGCAGTTTATGTATCCTTTTTTTACATCAGGAAAACGGCAACATGGACCATGCAACCGTGGTGCCGAGTTTGTCATACCATTTATTGGATCAGATGACAAATGGTTTCTCTGAGGACCGGGAACTTGGCAGAGGCACATACGGGAAAGTCTATCTGGTACGATTAATAGTTGCCGCAGGTGGTAGCACCATGCATGTGAATTACTCCTAAGACACACTGCACATTATATGGTTACGAATAATTGGTCCCCTCATTTGTTACTCGCTAGAAGGGCAATTACATCCTGGCGTCCATCGCATAGAAAATTAACCATGCTTATTTATTCAGGTGCATGCCAACGACAGATGAGGCATTGTGCAAGTTGCAGGCTGCACTATTTTTTCCTCTTTTGATCTTAGTAACTATTAACATTTGTGCCTTACCTTGCACTGTTGTGTGCTCATCTGTCATGCAATAAACAGTTTATAGCAGTAGAGGATTTGTGTCACCACATATTCAAACATGAGTACCATTTTGTGCTTTACACTTGTTATATATATCGCTACATTAGTAGAAAATTAAACCAAGCATATGTGAGATTGAATAGGGGTTGCATACGAATGGGGAGAAGATTGCTGTGAAGATGCTTCATCCCATGCTAGGACTTGATGATGAGCTATTTGAGAAGGAGTATCACAACCTTGAAAATCTCCAACACCAGAATGTTGTGCGTTTGGTTGGCTATTGCAATGAAACTCGACGGGAATATGTGCCATACAATGGGAAAATGGTACTTGGTGAAGTGACACATAGGGCTCTTTGCTTCGAGTATATGCAAAATGGAAGCCTTAATGATTATCTCTCTGGTATGATGCATAATGCTCTACTTGTATTAGTAGGTAATATCATATTTTAATATAAACTTTCTGTGGATGCTATTCGTTGTTATAGATGAATCTAGTGGACATGATTGGCACACACGCTATGCAATAATAAAAGGAATTTGCAAGGGTTTGAAATATCTTCACGAGGAATTGGAACCTCCAATGATTCATTCTGACTTAAAACCAGCCAATGTATTGCTGGATGAGAACTGCATGCCTAAAATTGGCGATTTTGGATTGTCGAGGCTAATGGAAGAACAAACGCGTATCACTACAACTTCTGTAGGAACAATGTAAGCTAAGTTCTTCTCCATGTCAATTAAAATTTTCTGTAATCAAGTAATTTTGTTTGCATTCGACACATGGTACCAGTAATATGTATGATGTGTCATGCAGTGGGTACTTACCGCCGGAACATATAAATGGTCGTGTAATTTCTAATAAGTTGGACATATTCAGCTTGGGTGTTATAATCATAAAGATAATAGCAGGACCCACGGGCTACTCAAAAAGTGCTGAAATATCTTCACAACAATTCATTGAGCTTGTAAGAAGGAGTTTCCTTTATCGTCATTAGTTGTATATATGTTTCACAAATGATACTTAATTATGCTAAAATGCTAATATACTGCATTTATGATTAAAATGAGAAGGTACATAGAAACTGGAGGAATAGGCTACAGGCAGCATCAGTGAATGCACTGGAGTCCTATTGCATACAAGTAAAAAGGTGCACTGAAATAGCTTTAAGTTGTGTGGAGGTTGACCGACATAAAAGGCCGACTATAGGAAACATTCTTAATGAGCTAAACGAGACGGAAACTTCAAGTCAATTTCCTGATGCGTTACTAAAGGACCTTGAGCCAACAAAGAACCAGGTGTGATTATTAACGGAAAAACTGTGTTTTACTATGATTATTTTCATGCCTACAAATATTTGGCCAATGGGCTATGGCCATACAATTTATATGTTTAATCCTGACATACGATATTGTGAAGAAAAAAAATTATAGGGAAGAACACTTGCAACATTGGGAATACATGTGCTTGAAAGATTGACTCCATAAAATTATTTAAGCTATGAAAAATATGAATAAAAGGATGAACTGAAAGTTATTTACTATAAATCCCTAATATACATGTTTTTGTTGATATGTCGTTGGATGCTCAATAATGTAATACCCTTGTTTTTTAACTAAATTATTATAGATTTCTTAGTACTATCAATTTGGTAAAGTAATGCCCTTTGGGATAGATTTTTAGCTTCTAAATTTTGAGGGAAACCCAACATCCAATTCCTTAGTGGGCTAGATTGTGAAACAATAATTCTTGAGGAAAATGATTTGCATTGTCAAACAGAGGGGGTATTCCAAATCCATCGGCAGCTTTAACCACACGAATTAAGGTGCATTTGACATTCATATAACAATTAGCTTTGTTTGTATTCTGAACTATAGTTTCTCATAGTAAAATATTATTTAAAATTTTCTTGAAATGTTATTTGTAGAAATTCACATTCATAAAAAAGAAAAGTTGCCAGCACACCAAGCAGCCTATCCTGGTGGGAAGCTATGGCTCTTGGATCTCCCAAATGAACTATGTAGTCCACAAGACACCCATTTACATACAAAGTGGGTTGTTGTCAAATATGTGCCTCCAAATGTGCAGGAAAGCCAGCAAACTCACATAACAGAAGCAGAAGAAAAACGGGAGAGAGAAGAACTAATCGAAACAACAAATTGCTTTGGCGAAGTAGTCGACAACTGCAAATTGGATAAAATGGCGAGGTACATGGGCAAACACAAGACACGGGAAGACCGAGCACGAGAGGCATGGAACCTGGTGGACGAGCATGACAAGGACGACGAAGCTTTCAGGTATGTCAAGGGTCTGAAGTCCCTGTACGGCAATGGACAGTCAACGTTGTGCCGTTTGTATAATGCCACCGGAGACACCCTCTACCAAGTCGCCAACTACGACTGGTCTGGCCACATCGGCAGGGCTCCCTACCCAGCTACTATTGGCAACGGCCAGTGGGCAGCATTTCATCACATCCACCGGGCCGGCGAGTCATCAGGTTCGGTAGCCGCTGTCGTGTACCGTGGGAAAAATAAACATGGCCAAGATAAGGATTACATAGTTGCCTGGAGTACCCCATGTAGTTTGTGGCACCGAAACAAGGTACATATATACAGCCTAATTGTAATCAACCGGTTTTCTTGTTCGAAGCAACCTGAAGATTTGTCTTTGTAGATCGATTGGTTGCCCATCTTCCATCCTTCAATTTTTTAAAAAAATTGTATGCTACTTCAGTGTTTGGAATGTGCAACAACACAGTTGCACATTTCTAAACCTGAAATTACGTATATTATCACAGATATGCATGCCAATACCCCCGTTATATCAAACAATCTAAGGCTTGCTTTGTAGACTTAGATTTAATAAAATTACTATCAGCTAAGATTTGATACACCCATAGTTTTTGTACTTCCTAGTTGTTTGGAATTTTGTAAATCTCAATCACCTAAAACAGCACATTAATTGGCCTGAAATTGCAGTATTTGAAAGATTGCAAATTTAGTCAAGGATCACAGAAACTTTTAGTTTGTAGGTTACATATATGCAGTGGCTTGGAGATGAGGATGGTTGGATGTTGATCTGAAGGCTTATAACTTAACCCAGATTTAAGAAAAAATCAGGCACTTATATATAACCCCATTTATTATAACATGTGCAGGCTTATTGTGGGATCAGTGATGTCAGCTGGTTTCAAAAGAACTTGGAGCAGCTTATGTACATCATTTCCGATGCTGATTATTCTTCTAGCCACAGATCGGGCGGGTGTGAGATTGAAGCAAGAATTGGCAGAGGTCATAGCCCTAAGTTTACTGCAAGAATCAGCTACCGCTGATCAGCCATCTCCAGCATTGTGCTAGGCTTACTAAGTTCACTTGTCGTGATCACCCTATTGCATCGCTAATCGTGGCCTGTAACCATTGCAACAACTGCATTGTCCAAGAAATGTATGACCTGCACTGTATGTACCAGTAGAGAACCTCTTGCCAGTTCCCACTTCCCAGGGATGTTATTAGGAATCAGAGGCCAATTATTACAAATTTTATGATCCTCACGGGTTTGTTAAATTCTGGACAAACTGCGCATAAACAGTTCAAATCACACATGAAACAGATTTGGATTGTCCTTTTAATCAGGGAGGCCAGACTAGCTGCGAAGTAAGGCTCTGCCCAGTGCCGACAAGTGTGTCCGTGTCCGGTCCTAGCTAAAAGGACCGATTCATATAAAACTGATTTCATTCATTTCAAAAGAACTGACTTCATTCATTTCAGTAAACATATTTCATTCATTACCAAAATGTTTTGAAGTACTCGGTTTGACATGTTTGAACAAACTAGTTGGTATATATCCATTGAGGCCCCCGCTCCCGCGAGCCGCCCCCACCCCCGAAACCCTTGCCGCCGCCACCTTCCCCTGCCCATCTTCGGCGGGATCCGGCCGCCCTCGCCGGCGCGCGGCCCGGATCCGCCCCGCTTCCGCCGCCCTTCCTCCCCCGCCCCTCCTTCCGCCCTCATGCCGCCTCCCTGGGAGGCATCCGAGGCGGCCCCCGCGCCTCTGCTCTCGCCCCCCCCCCTCATCCTCTCCCCTGCCGTCGCCGGTGGGCGCCCCTGGCTCCGGCCCGGGGGGTGCCGGCGGCGGCAGGATCTCCTCTCCCCGCGCGCGCGTCCTTCTGGCCCGGGGCAGGGGGCGGCGGCGGTGTCGCTCGGCTTGGCGACGGTCCGGTGACCCGGCGGGGTGGCCGGCGGCGGACGTGGTGGCGGCGCTGCTCCTTAGCGGCGGGCCGGCGTGGTGGTGTTGGGTGGCCGACGTCGCGCCCCCAGCCCAGATCTGGGCCCGGCGGGCCCATCTGGGTCCTAGAGGGCCGGCCCCTCGGCGTCGCCTCGTTGTCTGTGGCGCGGTGAGGAGGAGGAGCGGCTCGGATATGGGGCGTCGGCGCCGATGGCGTGCCGGCAGCAACGCGAAGGCGGGAGCTTTATGGGCCCACGAGGGCTCGGCAGGGCCTGTGGGCCCACGGGCCTGGTGTGCTCCTGCTATTGCGTCCGGACGGCTACCGTCGCGGACGGTGGAGGTGGGGCCCTCCCGCGTGCCGACGGTGCTGATGCTCTAGTCCCGGCTCTGATTCTTCGCCGCGATGTCCTCACTTCGCGGTGTCGTGGTGAGACGGCGTGGGGGCCTCATGACCGCGTTGGCGCAGGGTGGTGGTTGGTTTGGTGGCTGGATCCGGAGCGCCCGAGGTGCGGGTTTGGATCGGGGGAAACCCCTGTCGGCGTGGCCGACACCGGCGCGGTGGCGCCTGTGGGTGCCACCTGACCTTCCGGGAGGGCGTCGGGGGCTACCCTTCCTCTCGCCTCGTCGTGTACCGGGGAAACCCTTGGCAGCAGCATCGTCATCGTCGCGATCTTTCTTGGAGGTGTTGATAGGTGTCGGCGCTTCGGAGTTTTGGAGCCTAGTGGAAGATCCCTGTGGGCGAAGCGATTGCGAGGCTTCTTCGTTTTTGTTGATCCGCCATTGTCGGCATTTGTTCCTTTTGCTCTTTCTTCGTCGTTTCTTTTAGGCGTGACTGTGCTGCTTCCGCCCCAGCACCTATCTCTGTATGGCTCGGTTGGTTGCTTTGTATACAAAGTGGGGGAACCCTTTTTCGGTAACAAACTAGTTTCAGAAAACTGATTTCATTTATTTCAAAAAATAATTTCACTAGTTTCAAAATCGATTCCAATTATTTCAAATAAGTAAATTTGAAATAAGTGAAATATAAATTTTGATATGATTGAAATAGAAAAACTTAATCTAGTTCAAATATATTCAAAATTGGCCTTGTTCTACAGATCACATGTTTAGGAATTTTAATATATAAAAAAAATCAGTAATAGAAAATTAGTGTTAGAGGTATTGTCCATCTAAAATTTTAAACAAAGATAAAATGGATGGATTTGTTTGTGTGTGAGAGAGGAGAGATTCTGCATGCATGCATGTGTACCGTTCCTGTTAAAAGGTACTACATCATTCTGACATTGATTGGACTAAAATCAGAAATACAAGAGATTTGTTGCAATGAATACTTTCATATACACATGCACATGGTTCCGCACCTTTAGGCCTCCTTTGGTTTGAAGGAATTTCATAGGAATTCTAGAGGATAGGATTCTTATAGGATTTTTTCCTTTAGAGCCTTTTGGTTCATAGGAACGGATTCCTATTCCTACATAGGATTTGTTCCTATCCTCCACATTTCATAGGAAAATAAAAATGAGCCTAGACTCAATGAAAAATTTCCTTTGGTGTGAACCAAATGACATCTCGTTTCCTATTCATACTCATAGGATTTAACATACATGTCATCTCATTTCCTGCAAATTTTCTATTCCTACGATAATCCTATCCTATGAACCAAATGAGGCCTTAGATGTGGCAGCACCTCATTGGCGTGGAAAGATCACCGGTAGCTCCCGGCTCCGGTAAAAAACACTTTGCGCGGCTAGCCCGGCCTGCTTCTGTAGCTCTCGCCGCACCAGACGCATTGGCCGCCGGCGGCGGCGCAGGTGGCCTGCCGCCGTGGCGGCGCAAGGGATATGCTTCTCCCACCCGACGCGGGTCAGGGAGCGACAGGTGTGTTTCGCTACCCACCAGCAGGAGCTGCCTGGCCCCATTCTCTAACTACACCTTTTTGGCCAAACAAGCGAGCAACCTTCCTCCATGAACGTCCCTTGGAAGCCTGAAGTGCCGCTGGACGCATCCTCATCTGCTCGTTTGTCCAATTAGCACAGGCGAATTCTTAATTTCTCGCTGCTCGTTTGAAACATGCAGAACGCACAGTGGATACCGAGTAGTGAACCATCTTAATTTCCTAGTCTCAGAGATATGTACTCCCTCCGTTCCTAAATGTAAGTCTTTGTAGAGATTTCACTATGAACCACATATGGATGTATATAGATACATATTAAATATAGGTTCATTCGTTTTCCTCTGTATATAGTTCACCTAGTGAACAGGCTTGTGACCCTTCTGCGCTGGTCAAGTTGGAGCCGGCTAACCTGTAGGTAGCCCTGTGGATGTCCACCCAGACCGGACCAGACACGTCGGGCGCCGCCGGCGGGGTACGCCTGCCGTCGCGGTGGCAAGGTGGAATGGTCAGCACGCCCGTCCTGCGGTCATTACATCTATCCACTGTAATCAAACCTTCATTTAGTCCGCGTGACAACGATTTTTCACCAGCTGCACATACAAGCTCCAGGAGCCATTCTCATGATGTGAAACCCTGTGTGTAAAACCACAAATTTGATTTTACACAAGTATCCGAACTTCTCCTAGTCTGATTGTACGCATCTACGTAGTTATTTTGCCTACAAGTTTTGCAATGCATTTTTGGAATTAAATAAAAGCACATCAGATTTCGCATGAAACGAATGTATCCAAGTGAATTTATCGTACTAATCATCCATAGAACTGACACAACACATTTATCCTCCGACAACCTCGGGTGCAGGACCCTTAAGTACAAATTCTATAGGTGACTTTGATACATGAGTAGAAATGGGGAAAGCAAATGCTTCCCTAGTAGGCCTGCTACACCCAAACAGAAGAATCTGTCATGCTACATGGTGGGAATCTATTCAAAAACTAAAGTGACCGGACGACCTGAGAAGAAGGATGAACAGGGTGCCTTGCTAACTTCTAGGGCCGCTGAATGGACGATGAGTGCAATGGACAGCATCCGGCTTCACATCTGCCCTGCTAAATTTGTTTCTTCAACGTCTGACCCTTCAAAGCAAGATAATAAACAGGCAGATTTAAACAAACTACTATCATAGCATGTTTATGAACGGAGACAAGAATTTTTGATGTATGCAGAATATGAGGATCGTTGTTGAGAACTAGACTAGAGGTCAATCAGCCACAATTTTAATAGAGCAAAACGACCAACATGAGAAGTGTGCAAACCTGCTCCATTGCGTTGAATTTGCTCAGACCCTTCCTGGAGAGTGAGGTGATCGAGATCGCTTGCTGCCAACTCTGAATTGATCAGACCTGCGGTACTTGGTCTGAAGGGTGAGTTGGTCAAGGTCAATTTCCATGTGATCGTTAGCACAGGTGTTGGTGTAGCGATTGTTGTCGACTTGGCACGGGGCAACATATTTCACCGAAGGGCTAGTTTCGTCTGGATCAACGACCCTTTCGAGCAAAAAAACACTTGGCCTCTTAGGGTGCTCCTTAGCTTCAGCTTCCCAGTGTTTTATGGTTTCCGGATTGACCATAGAATCCAGAGCTATTTCCTGAAGACCTTTGAACAATTCCAGTTTGATTTCACAAACATCTTTTAGGTCTTTGCAGAGCAATTGAATTGAAGTGAGTCTCGGCAGAGCTCCTTTTTGGATAGTGGGCAACATGGGTTCCTGCATCACAAGGCATAGACATTGCAGGCTTGGGAGATCCCCAACCATGATGTCTAAATCCCCAAAATGGACTTCAACCAGTTTGAGATAAACCAAGTACTGGAGGCTACGCAGACCTGGTAGAAGATCAGCTCCTGTCAGATTAGTATATGCAAGGCACAACTCTTTCAGACCACAGAGGGACATAACAAACTGAGGGAACTGACTCAGGCCGCCTTGCAGTTTCAGTGAGCTAAGATAACCAAGCTTTCTTGGTGTTGCATTTGTGTTGTCGCCTTGACAGCAATGAAGCAAATCTTTGGAAGAATCATTCAGATGGAGTGATAGGGAGCGGGCACCTACTGGAGTACCCATGCCAGCCTGAGCAAACTTGTGAATGGCCTCTGAGAGCATGGTATAATTGATGTCTGTGTCAATGATCTCGCACCATATCTTGACCTTTGTCAGTTTTTTCATATGAACCATCAGTTCCGGGAATGCAGAGTTGCTGTCAATAACAACTCCTGCTAGAGTCTGCATATTACTTTTTCCTTGCAGGAACTTCTTACGGTTCTTGCGACTTACCTCCTTTAGCTTAATCTTTCCAAACAGGTGTAGTAGGTGGGGCAGAATAATGACTTCCACCGGCAATGTTTCTATCTTGGTCTTTCTCAAGTCGAGTGTCTCTAAATAATGAAGCCTTCCCATTTCCACTGAAAGATTGCTAACAGAGCTCCCGAGTGCCAGATATTTGAGATGCAACAGCTTGTATATGTGCCCAATATGTTCTTCATTCAAACCATTGCATTCTTTTAGATCCAATACTCTCAGAAGCTCAAAACTAGCCAAATCTGAAACAGTTTCTTCTGCACTCCCAAAGACTGTTAGAGACCGTGGGCGCAGCTGCTCGCCGGGCGGCCCTGCAATGAAGTTATCAACCTTTCCTTGCAAAGACGAAAAGAAATTCTTCAGGCGGCCAGTACCATGTTCCATGTTGCATGCTGTGCTATTTTTATGGTTCTCAATAACGAGATGCCGGGAATTACTTCGGTTCTTAGCACCGAAAGATGTAGCAATGAATTTTGAAGCCACCGACTTGTGCAACAAGAACTGGTGCATGATGCCATGAGGTTTGCACGCCTTGGCTTTTCCATTGTTGCTTGGGTCAATAGGCCGAAATATGTTTCTGTCAATTAGCTCATCCAACTTCTTATCGGCAATCTCTTGGTCACCAATGTATCCTTCGGCTAACCATCGCATGGCAAGAGTTTTCGTGCTGATGGGGCGATCATTTGGGAATACACCTGAGTATAGTAAGCAGGTCTTGAGAGAATTGTCAGGCAGACTGCTGTAGTTATTCATAAGAACCTGCTTTAGTCTTGTGAAGTGACCATTCTTGTTCTCTTCCATACGGGAACATAGGTTGCGGGTCATTTCTTCGCACAGATCTCCAGTCAACTTGTGACCTTGCAAAGCTTTGGCAACACTAACTAGAGCAAGTGGGTGACCATCACATTTGTTCACGATTGCAGTTGAACCCCTCTCCCAGTCAGGTGAGCATCCACCGACGAAAACCTTCTTGTCTAGATAATCCTTGGACTGTTTTGCACTAAGAGATCTCATACTGTAAACATAACCGTCAGGCAAGCTGCAGGCATTAGCTACCGAAGTCATAGTTGTGGTCACCAGCATTCTGCTCTCTGTTTCTTCTGGGAAGATTGGTTTTATTGCGTCCCAGAGCTCCATCTTGATGTTATCAATTACAATTAAACACCTGTCAGCCAAATTGACAAATATTTCAGACTACTAAACCCTACATAGGGAAATCTTCGATATATCTTTGTATTGCAAGCATTCTACTTGAAATATGAACAAATAACTTGATCAGCTAATCTCTCCCATATTTCCAGAAAATTCTTGCTTATCCTTACCGTTTTTTAGCATTTACAATTTCCTGCATGTGCAACTAATTAAAACTTCAAAAATATTAAGAAATATCTCTACCTGTAAATCCCTTTGTAAGTTTTTAGGAATTGATTTCCAGGGCAACACACTTGTGACCAACGACACCCGAAGTAGCCTAAGGACAATGCCACTTACATGATCGGGTTTGACATTGAACTGATATTAATAGTGCCAGTGAAAAACGGCTGATACACTTCAAACTTGGGCTGCGGTGCCATAGTGCTTTCTGCCCGCTCCCTCTTCCTCCTCCTACATCATGCCTGTCCTGCCGCGTCCCCATATCCCCTCTGCCTTGTCCTCTCATCCCTTTCCCGTGCGCTGAGGCCTCCAAATGTGCAGCGCCGCTCCTTGTCCTACCTGCTCCCTCCCTGATTCTACCGCTCCTATAGCACCATTCCCTCACATCCAGCCCATTGATTCCCCATTTCTTAACCAGAACTAAGAAACCCTAATCACCTCTGTTTTTTCTCGCTATGCTTTTGTGTATCTGAACTAGAAGTCGCAGCCAAGATTTATTTTTTGCTGTGTAAAATGTGCAGATTACTGAAGTTTCGTCGATCTGCAGGCCCACTGAAGGTATGTAGCTGGAATCCCCTATGTTTTCGCTATACCTTTGTGTATGTGATATCTCGTTGTCATGCTTACAACTAGATAATTGCATTGTACAGCTTCGTGTCAGATCAATTAGATTTCGTGAGTGCATAAATGAAGAAAGTAAACTAAGGAAGAGGAAAATTATTGTTTTGAGAAAATTGTATGCTCTTGCATTAGCATATGCTACTACACAGAGGGATAGGATCAAAGGGACCTAGGAAGTTTTAGTGGTGATGATGAGAACTAGCATAAGCCTAGGAAATATTTTCTTGAAGGCATGTATGATGGATCTAAAGTGACATGCTATGATCAATTGTGTTTAACTAACCAGAACTTACATGACCTGTGCACCATGTTATTAGAGATATGTTGCCTCTATGATACCGTATATGTAAGTGTGGAAGATATGGTTGTGATGTTCTTGATTGTAGTTGGTCATGGGCTTAAGATGAGGTTGTTGTGTGGCACCTACAGTATTCCTTATGGACCATTAGCACACACATCTCTGTTGTCCTAACAGCCTTACTCTTTCTACATGGGGAGTTCATTAAGCTACCTAAGTTTAGAGCTCAACCTTCCGATGATTAGAAATGGAAATGGTTTGGTAATTCACTTGGAGCACTACATGGTTGTCATGTTGATGTGCCTGGCAGGAGGTATAGGAACAAAAAGCAAGCAATTACCACTAACATGTTAGTTGTTGTTAATTGGAACACAAAGTTTCTTATGTGTTACCTGGCTGGGCGGGTTCAACTTCCAAATCGAGAGTTCTGCGTTATGCAATGAGGACAAACCGCCAAGATGCTCTTGTTGTACCTAAGGGTATGACTCTTACTATTGGCATGTAGTTTCTTTGATTTGATTGTTAGCTAACTAACTTCTTGATATAGGGAAATACTATTTCCAAAAAAAAGGGAAATAATATTTAGTTGATGCTAGTTATACCAATGGAGAATGATTTCTATTTCCATTCAGGGCCACCCGATATCATCTAAAAGAATAGGTTCCATGTTCATAACAGCCTAAAACTATCATAGATTTGTATAACTTGCGCCATTCGCATGCTAGGAATGTAGTGGAGAAAATATTTGACTTGTCGAAGAGAAAATGAGCTATCTTGCAATCCCAAACCTTCTTTGCTATAAAGGATCGGGTACCGAAAGTAAATATGTTGTTGAACAAAATAAATATGTGAATGACAGTTGCTTACTATGAACTAAAATATCCTTGCAGATTTGAATTATTAATGCTTATTGTGTGTTACACTACTTTGCAAGGCATAGACAAGTTGTTATTGCCTGAAGGGGACAGTAAAGGAGCAGCTGTGCCAAATGACGATCCAGATGATGATAACTTAATTACTGTCACTACTGAATGGTCCAACTTTAGGCAACAACTAGCAGATGATATGTTTGCCGATTATCTTGTGGCACAAGCAGAACTTAATATGGAGTAAGATGAGAGTGGGATAGGTAGTTGTGTTGATTTTATTTTGTATAGATAGCTGTGGCGGTCTTCTTTCATAGAGCTAGTTGCGGTGCTCTTCTTTTATATAGCTGATGAATGACATATGGTCACAACTAGAGTGATGATTCCTTTTCTATCTTGTATATGCAGCATCTTCATGAAATTAATATATGGCATTATGTTTCTCCACCTTAATATTGTATTTGTTTTTTCTATCATGTACAATTCTTATTTCCTTGTAGCACCATGGCAGAAGAAACAATCATAAGGAAGAGGAATTACTTAACACGGGATGACGATATGGATGTTGCATTGCTTGAGGTCCTTGTTGAGCATCACAACAATGCTGACCATGACCAAAATGGATGGAAACCACATGTGTACAATTCTACCATAAAACATGTGAAGGACAAGTGCAATATATATGGATATCACAAAGGACCACATAAGTGGAACGATGAGGACAATTGATAAGCGCTATGAGATCATTAACAAGATCTTTCTCAAAGTGGCTTTTGGCTAGGATTGGATCAATAATAAGCTATCAATTGATAGTGATGATGTTTGGGCTAAATATGTGAGCCAGCCACCATGAGTACACATTATTTCTGTGATTTGCATATGTAAAATAACAAGGCAGCAACAGTATTATTGGTTCGTGTTTATTGTGCTGGCTAACAAGGCTACCAAGGGGATATAATCTTACAAGAACAAAGTAATCTAGAACTGGGAGACCATAGTTATCATATATTCAAAATATCATGCCAATGGTGATGGTGCCCAAGATAGGTGCTGAGATTTTCACAGAGCCATAACTAGAACGAATTGGTATTCATGATATTGCAGTTTCCTCACTGAATTGGAATTCTGGTCCAATTTAATGGTTTGGAATTCCAAACAGTTATTGTTCGGAATTCCAGTCCAATTCAATTGGAAGATCTCCAATTCACACATCCAAACCAAGCGTAATAATGATTCTAGATAATTATTGTGCAGCATCTGGGCAGTTGGTGAGTGAGGCCAAATCGTCCATTTATTTCAGTCCCAACACAAATGTAGAGGTGAGAGGGGAGGTATGTCAAATCTTGAATATGCTTAACTGATGAGAAAGGCAAAGCTTTTGCCTCGGTCTAAAAAAATGCGGTACTGCATGAGCTAGGTCTAAGCAGTCTTCCGTCTATGTGGCTAGATTCACCTTCTAGTTCGAGTATCAAGTTTTCGGTGCATAATGTGACCTCCGTCTAGAATAACTTGTCTGGAAAATGGATGTATCTAGACATACAATTGTTTTATATACATCCATTTTTAACCATTTTTGTGACAAGTAATTCCGCATGAAGGAAGTATTATTTGTTGGGTGTGGCTAGGTCTCAGTCAACTGAGATTTAACCAAGTCTCAGTCAAGTGACATAACGCATGAAAGAAAAACAAAACAAAAACCTAATTTTTTTTTGCATGGATCTCAATGTAAAATCTCATGGATATAGTATCGACCGCGACTTCACGAGTCTCAGACGACTTAGATTTAGCAAGACTGTTATTTGTACAGCTAGTCATGATGGCCTTTGTCTCTCTCAAAAAACGCTGGGAATACTCTGAGTGGCAGTTTAGGATTATTAGGATCAATCTCACCTCTTGGTTTGGAGAAGAAGACGGATATGCTGTTGGAGTTGTAGGAGTCTCTGTGGCACGGGCGCCCGTGCTTCGTCTCCAAGAAGCCCCTCTAGTATGGCCGTCAAGAGCGCCTCCTTGGCCGCGACCCCGTGTATTTGATTGGACGCCACAGTCACCCAGGCACGGCAACTGAATTGCTTGGCGACTTGAGGGCAGTTGTACACTTCCCAGGAGAGTGCGGTTTTTCCCGAGCCACCAAATCCGACGATGGAGACCACCCTCAGCTTGCTTGATTCGCCGCCAACTAACAAGGCCCAAACCTCCTCCTTTGCTTCCTGGATGCCCACTGCAGGACAAGCCTCATATGTGCCCGTATCCTCCTCGTCAGCGGTGCTGCTATTGTCGACGTTGGATTCGGCGACGACGTATCTCTTTTTTCGCTGTTGTGCCGCATCCAGCTCCCGCTTGAATCTCGCAATCTCATCACGAAACTTGCTTGTATCGCGGATTTGTTGTTCTCCCTCGCATTCAGCGCAAGGAAGGAACCGGTCCAGGCAGTCCTCGATGTTATGTGCCAAATCACGGAATTCTTCCATGGATAAGATCTCGGTGCCACTGGGCTGCTCCTTGTGCGATATTTGACCATCCGTCAAACCATAAATCATGGGAAGCTCTCGATGCAAGAAACCGATGTCTTCCTCAATGTCCCTCAACTCCTTGGAACTTTCTTCTAAGACTGTCAACAGCCTAGGCACCACGCTGCTCGCCACAGCGCTCGCCACCGCCACCACCACTTCCATACCTACCTCTACCCTCGTCGGTGACCAGCAACTCGCTCTTACAAATAACTTGTGGTGTGGTGTGACCGCCACTCCCAGATGCACGTACTGCTAGTGGAAGGAGCTGAGTGCTGGACAGACGACGGTCACCGCGGGATGACACGAGGTTGGCGAAGACCGGCAGAAGCAGCACGCTGGTTCCGGGGGAAATCTAGTCTGGAGTTGGGTTGGCCATTAAAGATTTCGAGCCACAAAGCCTTGCTGCAAACTTTGGGCCTTGGGGCAGGGAAGAGTGGCTTGTGGGGAAGAAGAGATTTGTGGACGAGGTCTCATGGTGGTGGAGAAATTTTAGTTGGAGGAAGCGATTTGGATAGGGGGGGGGGGGGGGGGGGGGGGAAGTGAAGGTTGGTCTTTTTTTTTCCAGTGGCCCTCACTCCTCTGCTCAATAATGCTGGACAACTCAATGATTCTTTAACGTACACAAACGGCGGTCCTACAAACATACGTATCGTCTCCTGATTCGTCCCCCTCTGAATTGTGACCGAACTCAAGTGCTTTATTTGTACGATATAGGAGAAACAAAGGTTGGTGCGTTCACTGTTCAGCAGGTTGTTTCGTAGTGGCGCCAGAGGCTCGCTTTATCACAGCTTTTCACCGACACAATTCCACCAGACGAGTACAAGTGTTGCGCCTGCTGAGCCCGTTGCACAAGGCCAGTTGCGGGGCGCAGATCGTCAGCGTCGGGCCGATGGCTCAGTAGAAGTCCTCGGAGCCAAACAAGACTGGCCCCTCCGGTCCCTTCTTCTAGCAAGGCCGGCCGGTGAGGATTTTTTTCTTGTTTCCTCCCTCTTGTTCCGAGCTCGCGATGTGGTGGTCTTGCTAATTTGGTCCCCGCTCTAGTGTTTCTGTTGCAGAGAGATCGACATGGATCTGCTGCCTCCAATTAGTGCGTCTCTGGGCGCTATGGGCTCCCTTTACGGGAAGCTCGATGCGTTCCTGGACACCGAACTCAAGGATGAGATCCGGGAACTTGGATCCCGGCTGCTGAAGCTCGCCAAGGCACAAGATCTTCCGGTTACAGCGAGGATATGGATGAAGGAGGTACGCGATCTATCCTATGATATGATCAACTGTGTCGACACCGATGCAGATTGGATCGATAAGATGTCACGAATATTCAAGCCACGCGTGAAGGAGGCCAATGGACGGTACGACAGATACAAGCTTGAGAGCGTCCCCAGCCGCCGTATGAATATCGTTCCGATCCCAACGGTGGTTGGCGATCGGAAACCAGACATCGGCCTCCATGCCAAGGGCGGCGTGGTTGATAGGCTCTGCAGAACTCTTACCGATGGGGATGAGCAGCTCAAGGTGCTATCCATTGTGGGTGTTGGAGGAATCGGCAAGACCACGCTTGCCAAACAGCTATGGCGGGAGCACAAACCGGGGGACTACTTCGACTGCCGAGCTTTTGTGCGGACGGCCAAGAAACCTGACATGAGGAGGATCCTGAGGAGCATACTCGCACAAGTTCGTCCGCACCAACCACCCGACGCTAATGAGGTGCACGACCTCATTCATGACCTCACCGAGCATCTGAAGGATAAAAGGTATACTCCATTCGTGTTTTCTTGGCCGTATAATATACGCACCTGCACCTTTCAATATTGGTATATAACTAATTACACAAACTCTATCTAATTATAGAAGTTCCGTCATTCTGAGAATAAGTCATTTTTTTATATCAAAATAAGGTGTCTTAAACTTCACAAATGAAGGAAATCTTTGTATGTTTATATTGGTACACCAATTATTATTACTTTTTACTAAAATAAGGTTTTACGCTTAAATATGCTACTAGTAAAGTTGTACTATCTGCGTCAATTAATATGGACCAGAGGGTGTAATAAAACCTCACAACAATTCAACTCCTATCTCCATCTCAATTTTTGTTAAACTCCTTGCCTCTGACTATAAAAGTGCACACAGCTAAAACACTAAAGATCATTTAAAGCATAGCAGTCTGGGTGTAGAGAAAAAATAATTAGGGTGCAAAGTGTCAATCTAAAGACTACACCATAATCCATGTTCAGTAAAAGGTATATGACCTGCAATGGAAATGACAATTTCCTTTCTTTTCGGGTCAATAATCATTTTTTTGCGAGAAAATGAATTCTTCATTTGTTGAATGATTATTGACCCTCCTCTCTTGGGAGAAAAATGAAGGCTGGTCTACCCTCCTCTCTTGTCCCTGGAGGCCACCTTAGGCATTGTTGTGTACAGCCTCATCGCCAACAAACTAGCTTCCGTGTACCCGCAAAAAAAAATGCCGCACCCCAGTAGCTGTGTCGCCGACTTAGTTTCGTCTGGTTGTTGTCTGTCAAAATTGCGGAAATGCCTTGTTTCAGTTGGGGGGATAGAGATTTGGTTTGATCCCAATGATTCGGGATAAAATTGGAGCAGTCAAGAGTGCAGATACATGGGGTGAAGCGGAGCAAGCCCTAGCTAAATCTTTCCTCCTAATAATAAAGCGGTTAGTGCTTCTGGTCGTCCGTCATCAGATTTAGCTCCGAATTTGCCATAAATTACCAACTATGCCACGCATATTTGGTTCAAAAAAAAAATCGCCACCGGCTACTGTTCTTATAGATGGATACAGCCATATAACATCAGCACAGAGACAACGCAATCGCTAAGTCTACAGTCATCCACATGGGAGACCAGGGTTTGATCCCTGGTTCTTGCCCCCTTTTCTCCCCTTTTTTCTCACTATAGCACGGGATAATGGGTCTGCCCATGTGCGGGACTTGGCGCCCCTTGTTTTCTATTTCGTTTTTGCTTTTTCACTTTCTCATTTTTGTTTTGGTTTTTCCTTCTTTGAATTAATTCTGGATCTCCAAAAGAACCAAATTTCAAAAAGTTGTGAGTTTTTTGAAAAACCATATTGGTAACTCATAGACTGTTTGTAAATTCAGAAAACATTCAGAAAATCATAAAATGTTGACTTCAAAAAAATGTTTGCATATTATAACAAAAAACAGGATTTCAAATAAATTTTCATGATTTTAAAAAATGATCCAGTATTCGAAACATATTCGGGATTCGAAAAAAATGTCCATGAAATTTGTGAAAATGTTCACAAATATTAAACAGTTCCATAAATAATGAACAAAACGACCCACCACTTTTT
>NC_057798.1:17999474-18001887 GCF_018294505.1 Triticum aestivum | reverse complement strand
TTTTTTTCAAATATTTTGCTATTTTTGTAAAATTCCAAACTTCAGAAGGTTTTGCATTTAAAAAATAGTTCTAAAACCCACAAAATATTCGTGGAATAAAAAAATGCTTACGATTTTAAGAAAAATGTTCATATACTGAAAAAATGTTTGTGAATTTGAGCAAAATATTGGCAAATTCAAAAAATGTTCCCAAAAACGAAAAGGATTGTGAATTAGATTTTTTTTATTAATTCAAAAAATGTCATACATATAAAAATGTTCACGAATTAAAAAAGTACGTCAATTAAAAAATGCTCCTGATAAAAAAATTCATGAGTTTCAAAACATGGCAACAATTTTAATAAATTTGGAAGAGGATAACCTGGTGCACGACATGATCTGTCCTCAAGTGACAGAGCATTACCTATATTGTTAAAGAGGATAGCTAAAATTTATCCTAAACCCTAACTTTAGTTAAAATGTGAGCACAAAAATAAAAAAGAACAAAATTTTCAATAATTATAAACATTTTTCAATATTGAACATATTTAAATATGTGGATAGAATATATAGCATTTCTATTTCAAAGGTAAATATAAAATAAAATCAAATTTCAATTCAAGACGATCTTTAGTTATATTGTGAGCACAACTATAAAAAAATATATCATATTTTAAATTTCATATTTTTTAAAAACCAAGAACATTTTTTAAATTAATAATTATAACTCTGCTTAAAGAAAACAAACATTAGTCATAAATCCAAAAAATATAAATACAAAAAATCAACTTTTTTCAGAAATTTATAAGCATTTTTTAAAATTGAACATATTTAAAATGTGCTTAGTATATACAGCATTTCTATTCAAAAGATAAATATAAAAGTAAATCGGATTTATTATGAAGATGAATTTAATTAGATTGTGAGCATAAATATAAAAACGATATCTTGTTTGAAATTTCAGAATTAAAAAAACAAGAGTGTTTTCTACAGTAGTAGTTATAATTTTGCAGTTTAGAAAAAACAAGCATAGCTCATAAATTGAAAAATAAAGACAAAAAAAACATGGGGTAGGCCCAACTGGCTGAGTACTACGGCGTCATCGGGCGCGTGTTGGCCTGGCCCAACAGCAGGCCCTCGCCCGCACACTCGGATGCCTCAGTCGGCAAAACGGCAGGCCGGTCCATTTTTTTCTTTTATTGATTTTATTTTTATTTTTCCTTTTTATGGATTTCCTATTACTGTCCGTTCTTTCATTTTTCTTTTATTTTATTCCCTTTATTTCATGTCCTTTTTATTTTCTTCCGTTTCTTTCCTTTGATTTTTTGTTTCACTTAAAAAAATTCAACCATTCTGAAAGACCGAAGTTTCATTCAAACATAAATTTAAATAATTGAAATTTCATTCAATATAAACGCTAAAATTTAAACATTAGGATATTTTACATATTTCAGCAAACTAAACATAAAAAAAATCCTAAACTACTCCTCGTCGCTCACTCGCCGTGAGGTCACTGCAGCGTCATCGTCGCCGCCCCCTGCCGCTTCATCGTCATCGTCGTTGCTGTTGCCGAGGTTGTCAATCGACCCCGTCGTCCTCCTCCTCCACTGTCGGTGCTACCTCTGCGGCCTCCCTCACAGCCGCGCCGCCGCCTGCGATGTCCGGAGAGCGACGAGGTAACCCGACGTGTCTTCAGGGTCATCGTCCTCTTGGAGGACGAGTTGTTCCGGCGGGAGGATCACCTTCGGCAGGGCATGCGGGGCGGGCGGCGCGGGTGCCGTTGGTGCGGCCGGTCGCCGCCTGCCGAAAATGCATCGGGCACTTCCGCACCGCTGCGCTCCACTGGACATGAGGGATGTGTCGGCTGCCGCCCTCCGAAACTGGTCGCTGACGACGTCGTAGCTCTTGCCGTCCCAAAACTACTGATGGCCGATAATGCTGCACCGGCCGCCCGGGTGGGTGCGGTGCTCCTTCGCCGTGGCAGTTGTGGGGGAGGTGGCACCCTGGCCGCACGAGGAGGCCAAACCGGTCCTCCGTTTCTATCTTACCGAGGCTTGACGACCAGGAGCTCTGGTTGTCTCCACCCCCTCCGCCACCGGAGCTACTGCCGCCGTCGTAGTACGCATCATCGAGAGAGGGGGTTGGAGAGCGTCGGGGTGTGGGTGCCGGGGTGAGGGCGATGGGGGCTTGGAGAGCGTCGAGTGTGGACGGCGGGGTGAGGACGACGGGGCCTTTTATAGCCCACCGGGCGACAATGCAGGTAGGCGGCCGGCTAGCCGGTGTTACTCCCTCAGTAATGGCGGCGGCCTCGGGAGACGATAGGGGGCCTCGGGAACCGACGCCACGCGGGCTGCTCATCGCCGCGTAGAACCAAGTTCGTGTTAAGCTCCTGCCGCTGCCGCCGCGTCAAATTCAACGGATCTGCGGCGGCTGC